>NC_062525.1:20279337-20286837 GCF_022655615.1 Tachysurus fulvidraco
CACTAACTAGCGATCTGTTGTGGCATTGGTAACGTGAAACTTTCCTCGTATGTGTGTGTGCATGCATGAAAATCACCTCTTCTCCAGAATTTCAGGATCTGTGATGCGCGTGTTGGTCATGTGACTGTGTACTCCACTCCTCCCGTTCCAGCCTGGCCCTGCCCCTGCTCCGCCTCCCACTGTTTCATAGTAACCGCACTTCTCATTGCCGAATGTGATGTTGTTCATGCAGCCCTTTGGGAAAAAACATGTGTTTGTGTGTGTATTTGTGTGTGTGTGTGTGTGTGTGTGTAAGTAACATGCATGATCACTAACCTGTGATGCGGCACACACTTCAAACGCTCTGAAGATGACGTCCACTACTCGCTGTGACGTCAGCACGTTTCCTCCGACCACTGCAGCATCCTGGGAAGGATGCAGGATGGAGCCGATGGGGATAATCACATTGATAGGGGTCAGACAACCCTGCAGAGAAAACACACAAACAAAATATAGCTGACAGCAAGACAATCTTAACGAGTGTCTATGTGTGTCTGTGTGTCTGTGTGTTTATACCTGGTTGAGAGGGATGTTTTGTCCGACCATGCAGCGAAGACAGTAAATGAGAGCAGAGAGAGTGATGGCGCGAGGAGCATTACAGTTACCCCACACCTCTGGGCCTGATCCTGAGAAATCAAACACAGCACTCCCCTACACACACACACACACACACACAAAGAAGTGTGTTTAAGATGTTTAACTTACATCAGCTATCCCTGTGCATGAATCATGTATTGTCTATACTGTGTTTATGTGTGTGAGAGATATACCTCCTGTTCGTTTATCTGAACTCTAAGTCTAATTGGTGTTCCGTCGTCCATCTGATCTTCAGCTTCCACATCTAATGAGCCACTTTGCTCATGACGTCGTTGTGCAAACTCTCTCAGCATGTCTCTAACAGCCAGTTCTGCATTACTCTATACACACACACACACACATACAGTATTGTTACACCTTGATGGTGCTGTTTCACTTGTACTACTTACATACAATTGCATACACACGAAGGCACATGCACACACAAGCTCATGTGCACACACACACACACACACACACACACACACACACACACACCTGAATGTAGCCCATGTACGCATGGACCACATTTAGCCCGTAGATGTCGATCAGCTCCCCCACCAACCGACTCCCTCTCTGATTGGCTGCCACCTGAGCTCTCAGGTCTGACAGGTTGTCATGGAGATTACGTGTCCCAGAGCATCCTGGGTATTGAGCAGGAGCCAAGAGAGCCTCAGTCACCGCTGAAACATGGATGATACCAAAATTTTTAGAAATGTAAAGGTTAAAAAGATGAACACATGAAGCGAGAGCCGCAAGACAGTGGGCTAACCCTGCTCCTGGAAGACTCCTTCAGTGACTAGTTTGAAGGAGGTGAAGACCGCCCCCTCCTGCTGGAGACAGGTGGAGTGAGGGGGCATCGAGCCTGGAGTAATGCCGCCGATATCAGCATGATGCCCTCTGCTGGCTACGAAAAACACCGGGCTGCTCACGCCATCACGAAACACCTACACAAGGAGAGAGGCACAAAAGTCTAGGCATCATTCTCTAATAATTAACAATTTTTTGACTTTTCAGACTGAGATAGACTTTATTCTGATCCTCTGAGCTCACAGGTAACTCTGCCCCTGGATCATTTTTGTCATTTTTGTTCTGAAGTAAAAGAGAACGTCTCTGTTATAATCCAATATAACTAGAATTCACTCTAAGATGCGTTCATTGTTAAGTACGAATGAACCAATAAACACACAAGAACAAACACAGAGTTGTGTACCGGTGTGATGACGGTGAGGTCGGGCAGGTGGCTTCCTCCAGCACACGGGTGATTACTCAGTATCACATCTCCCTCCTTCAGAGTGCTGCCTATTGTCTTTAACTGAGAGAGAGAGACGGGGCGAGAGAGTGTGAAAGAGAGAGAGAGAGAGAGAGAGAGAGAGAGAGAAACACAACTCAATGTGAGATGTCTTCATTTGATTGTGTGTGTGTGTGTGTGTGTGTGTGTGTGTGTGTGTGTGTGTGTGCATGCATGTGTGCGTACACACCTGGTACTGTACGGTCTCCTGCATGGCTCCCAGGTGCACAGGAATGTGAGGAGCGTTTGACACCAGACCTCCATCAGGCCCAAACACAGCGCAAGAGAAATCCAGCCTCTCCTTAATGTTGGTGGAGATGGATGTCCTCTGTAAGACACGGCCCATCTGTTCTGTGTGTGTGTGTATGTGTGTGTAAAGACAGAGGCAGAGAGCAAGTACAGTATTTACAATAGCAGTAACTTTGCAACAAATAGTGTTTTGTTCCTTATGTGACCTTTTTCTATTGAAATTATTTCTAGTTCTATTAAAAACCTCTAACCTGCAATGCTCATAAAGCGATGAGAGAAGATGGAAAGCTGCACTGCATTTAGTTCCGTCCCCAGAACACACTTGCTGTTGGTTCCCACGTCTATACACACGTCTCCGCTTGGAGTCAGACGGGCCGAACAGCCCGGTTCCACCAGGATGGTGCTGGAAAATGGCGGCTCAGTTATTCGAGTTCAAACTCTGCTGTGGACTGAAAGATCGGTGATTTAAACACACCTGTTCTTGTCGATGATGATCGCTGGTCCGTCTATGCTGTGCTCACATGACAGGTCCTCCCACAGATACAAGCTTGTGTCCAGATATCGGTCCTCAAAGTAACACTTGGTCATCTGAGTGAGGCAAAATCAACAAACAAGCATAGATATAATGTAACGCTTATGTCCACGATAAACAGCTCTCGAGTTTGGTTTCTAGGCAACCGGCATAAGGTCTGCTGTTGTGTCCATTTGCCTGATGGGAGTTAGAATACGTCCACATCCGAGAAAGGCAAATATAAACTCTGACTGTATCAGTAATATTGTCAGACAGCTCATGATAGCTAATTCTGTTCACTGACTCACTGTGTGGGTTTATTTTAGCTTTGAAGACTTTTTTTACCTGTGTCACTTTTGGTGGCTGACTTCCTGTCTGAGCCTTTGCCGTTGTCCTGATTCCAGATTTTCCTGATCCACGAGCACGAATGTCATCCACCATTATGGGTCTGTCGGCGATGGTGAAGCCAAACTCCTTCATGTAGCTGTTTAGGGTTTGTATACAATGTTAGTGTAGAAGTGGAACTTAATTATGAGTACTAAACAGGATGCACCATAAACAGTGTGTTAATAAATAAGATAAGACTCCATGCTACAGGGTGCGTTACCGTGCGGTGAAGGCAGTAAGGAAGTCTCCGGAACAGCAGGACTGAGCGTGAGCTGGTGCATCACTGGCGCTGATCATGAGAGCGCAGTCTGTTCCCTTGTAACGCATGTGCAGGAAAACATCCACACTGATCTGAGAACTGTCCAACACAGTGCAGGTGAACACACAAGTTCCATCTACACAACACCAATTCTACCACTAATCTAGCCTTTTTAAAATTACAAATTACAGCGAAAAAATGATACAAATTCAATGATATCTAATTGGTCTGTATTTCCAAAACAATTATTAATACACACACACAAATGTGCATATTTTGCCAAATAAGCACAGCATTCATTCTAATTTGCCCAACTACAATAGATATTGTAAAATATTTTCATATTTGTTTGAGCAAGCATACTATTTTTGCCCGCTTTTTGCCACACACAGGTCTGATCCCTCACATATGTGCTGTCTCATTGTATGAGAACGCTACATCATTAACGGCAATTCATTTTCCGATAAACTTTGTGTGTATGTGTGTGAGTGTGTTGCTACCTGTTGAATCCCCGTTTCCTCAGTGTGTCGTGACAGCGCTGTGAGAGTTGCCGGATCCGGGTGTCGAGCTCTGAGTAAGAGTCTTTGTTATACTGCAGAGAACAAGGCTCCTGAGCCTCCTCTACAACATCTGCTAGAGCCAAACCATACGCTGATAAAACTCCACTGTACCTACAAAGAGAGAGAGCACAGTGTGTGTGTGTGTGTGTAGTTATGTAATTTTTGGGGTCTAATACAAATGTGGATTTTCAAAAGACAAGTATAAATTTTCCCAAAAGACAATTCTAAATGCTAACTTTGACACAATCAATCAATCTCATTCCTCAGTAAATGTGGATGTAACCACGTAACACACAACATTGAAGTGGTACTTGTGTATGTAGACGGTTTTCATGCCCAGTGATTGTGCAATGGCACATGCGTGTTGCCCGCCTGCTCCTCCAAAACACGCCAACACATGCTGAGATGTATCGTGGCCTTTCGCCTGTGAAGAGAAACCAGTGTTACATTGACTGCTCTCTCAATGTTTTTACCCACTGATCACGAACCTCATCATTTGCAGCTTAAAGATTTTCCACAAGGGGAAGCTTGTGTAGCAGAGAGTGATGGAGCATAACATACAAACAAAGAGAAATACAACAATTGACCACTAGGAGGTGCTACAAATGACAATTTACGAAAGATGACGATATTAAAGAAAAGAGAATTCTACCTGGGTCAGTGCTCTGATTGGTCGACACATTGCTTCATTAGCAACTCTGATGAATCCCATGGCAACCTCCTCCACGCTCATTTCTGATTTGCCACTTATTGACATGTCACTATTTGCGTGATTGTCTCCATCGCATTGTGATTGGCTGGTCGAGAGGAAGTGGTTGATCTCTTTGGTGAGCTTCTGGAAACGGATCATGGTTTCATCTATGGATAGAGGCTCGTTCTCTCCAGGACCAAAGATGTGAGGGAAGAATGAAGGAAGGAGACGGCCAAGAGCTAAATTGGCATCTGTGACTGTGAGAGGACCCCCTGTAGAGAAAAATAATAGATTACACTGAATTACTGTAGTAAAGAGCAAAAGGTTTCAAATCACATGATCTCCTGAACATGGCCTGGTCTGGGTCTGCAGGTCTGGTTGACGGAATGGGGACCTAGCCTTGCTTACTTGAGTTCTAGGAAACTTCTGATTTGGGTTCTGTGCCTTGGTGCAGCCTTGGTCTCATTTGTATTCTGAAAAACTGGTCTTGTGAGTTTTGAGAGTTAGATCTTGGTCTTCGGGTTCTGGTTTTTGTCAGGTTTTTTGTTTTAGGGGTCTGGTCTTTATTGATATGGTGTTTTTATAGAAGTGAATGAGAGTGTGTGTGTGCCCTGCGATGGGTTTGCACTCCGTCCGGGGTGTATCCTGCCTTGATGCCCAATGACGCCTAAGATAGGCACAGGCTCCCCGTGACCCGAGAAGTTCGGATAAGCGGTAGGAAATGAGTGAGTGAGTGAGTGAGTGAGTGAGTGAGTGTTTTTAAAGATCCTGAGGGACAGGTCTTGGTCTTGTTTTGGGTCTTGGGAATTGAACCTGGCAGACTGATCTATGGCTTGACTGTTGTGGGATGTGGTAGCTCAGTGGTTAAGGTGTTTGGAACCCCAGGTCCCCAAGCTGCCACTGCTGGGCCCCTGAGCAAGGCCCTTAACCCTCTGTTGCTCAGTTGTAAGTCACTCTGGATAATGGTGTCTGCTAAATGCTGTAAATGTAATGTTTTACTTCCTTAGGGTTTGCTCCTTGTCTTGCTTTATTCTTAGCTGCTGGTCCTGGTGTTTGTCTTTTGGAACTGGTGTTGTTTTGGTCCTTTTTCCATTGTATTTTAATACTTGGGCAGGGCATGGTCTTTAGTGCTGTTTTTTAAGGTCTTGTGATACTTGAGGGAATATCCTGGGTCTTATTCTGGGTCATGTGAAACTGATCTTGATGTGAGTTGGAAAACTATGTTTTAAACTGGATCGTATTGGCCTGGTATTGGTTCTGGGCATCTGTACTTTCAGAGACAAATAATGATTAACTCATGATCTGAACCATGATAGTCTGGTTTATGTCTTTGTTGGGTAAGTGTCTTGAGAATCATGTTCTTTAACTGGATCGAGGGGAGTTCATGTTTTGGACCACTTCTGAATTTAAGGTTTTCTGGTATTTGTTTCTATGTTTGTGGAAACTACTTTACATACCGGTAGGCTTTATTCTTTATTTTGGGCAATGAATCTGGTATTGAACTAAACTGTGTGGATGTGGTGTTAGTCTAATAGGTGACCTATCTAATCTTAATCTTGACGATCTGGCCTTGCTCTGGGTCTCTGTCAGGGCTTTCTGAACCATAGCAAATCCCTCTTTCAGTTTGTTTCCATATAATTACTTATGTTATAGAATGCACTTTCTAAAGTGATCCATCCACATATTAGAGCAAACACCGAACCTAAATAACCTTTTTATAGAATGAAACAGATTATATATTAAATTCTTCAGAAAATGACAGAGAAATATGTCAAAAAGAGCTAAAGACCTGGAAAGAAATAAAGAAAAATATTTTTTAAGCTCATGAGTAAGATCTGGCTCACTGACCTTTTCGGTAACAAGCTGGACCAGGATGAGCACCAGCTGACTCAGGGCCCACAACAAACATCCCAGACCTACAGAATTGTAAAAGTACACAAAGGTCCAAGCTCTGAGTACATTCCCACTTAGTACGATTGTCATTGAAAATATTTCTTTCAGTAAACATTGTGCACTGACATGTTGGTCTGTCTGTTACTCTTAAACAAGAATTTGTTATTTGTTATTAAATCAGTGAGGGTTTGGAAAAGAGTGAACTCTGACCTAAAAAAAAAAAAAAGGAAAGAATGTTTCACCAGGATTAGTTTTAGTTTTAACCCTTATCTGCAAAACATAATGATAAAAGAGTGCAGGCATTAACCATACTTATCGCTTTAGGATTACTGTGTGGACTGCTGGTAATGTTTTACGGAAGGGTTACATAAAGCACTGAGCTCAGGAAAAATGCTGCAAAGAAATGGTTCATGGAAGAAGATGCTACATTGGGAGTGTTAGTTACCTGAAGAAAAGTCGAGATCCTCCTCCTGCTGCGACGGTGTTGATGTCGAGCTGAGGTGCCTGTAACGTAACCCCAGCTGTCGTAGACTCAAAAACGTGTTCATACTGGCCAGCATAGCGACTCACATCTGTAGAGGTACCTACATACACATACACACATATATATGAACACACACTATAACATACAATGCATTCAGCTCACAGCACTTCTACAGTCATCACAGTCCATTCTTTTCATTTCCTTTGTCCCATTGTCCAAACCCAGAGAAAACCTAAAAACACAAACTGCAGAAAAAGGAAAAACAATCTCAACACAAACAGCATTATCCATGTAAACCACTGCCTCTCACAGCTACAGTGGGGTTTTAACTGCTCTTAGATAATAAACACTAATAATTAATATTTTTTAATCAACATTTTTGTAAATAACTAATATTTTATGCTAAGTTTATGCGGACAACATGAAAACAAAGACAAATCTCTAAATATGGCAAAAATTTTAATTCAAATTTACATCAAATTTATGCCAATTTTCAGTTTCAATTTAACCAAGAAATTTGTCAACAATTTGGGACATTAATCTCCAATTAATCAAAAAGG
>NC_062525.1:20289337-20326837 GCF_022655615.1 Tachysurus fulvidraco
AACGAAATCAAACAAAAAGAATTCATCAAGAACTAACTAAAACCAAACAAACTTTGCACACAGGTCATCTCCATTCAATTAATTATTTGACTACTGTATTTTCTTAACAAGAAAGTCTACAATTCTTTCTACCAAGAGAAAAAGATGGCAATCACTTTAGTAATGGTAAATGTCATTATCCTTATGCAAAAGCACATTTGCATCACGCTGCCAAGAATGGGGGTTCGACACCTATTTACATTTTCCTTGTGCTGTGGGGGTTTCCTCTGGGCATTCCTTGGTTTCATCCCCCAGTCCAAAGGTGTGCTTTTAAGCTAATCTCTAAAGTGTAAATGCGTGCATGAATGTGTGACTGTGCCATGCAATGGGTGTCCCCTGCCTTGTGCCCTGAGTCCCCTGGTAAAGGCTCCAGGCTTTCCCAGATGTAAAGCCCCTATTAGAATTCTATTGTTAAGAAATAAGCAAAACCACTTGATACTGTTTGGGACAGCCATGCTAGGTTTGGTGAGCAACGTCAACGTAATCATCCACTTTCAATATTAATGATTGGCTAGTGAAGGGCTGTCAGTTTAGAACCAGTGGACCAATGGAGACTTTTATCCCGTCCCTAATCTGCATAAAACTCTACCTGTGATTTTTGGAATAGCAAGCGACCAACTTGGAAAGAAGAGCAAAGAAAACAGAAGTGTAAATGAAAAGAAAGAAAAAACTATGAGCAAAAAATATCAGAAAATGCAATCAAGGTAAATAAGACTTTGTTTTTATTTCCTAGTATTTTCTGTTTTGTTATTCTAAGTTTTGTTCTGTTATTTTATAAAACGTGTACTCAATTCTATGACTCGCGCATAACATTTTTCAGGCCATGATACTTATCAACCAAAGTGCAGTATAAAGGAATAAGCTGCAGGCTGATTTTATTTTTGAAGTGTACACATCGGATGTGTTTCCATGGCTCTGCTGGTGTTCCTAGTATTTGATGTATTCTTGGAAGCCAGAAAGGAATTTCAAAACAAGAAGAAGAGCTCAGAGAGTGTGTTAGAACTGCGGTTTATTTGTATAACGCTTTTTACAATAGACATTGTCTCAAAGCAGCTTTACAGAACATAAACATAGAGCAGAAGGTAAACATAAGGAATGATAAAGGAAATAACAAATAATAAAAGTAAAAGAATTGACAAAATAGAAATTCTAGATTATTATTAGATATATATAATGTGTTTCCATCCGGTGGCAGCACAAAAGAGAAAAGCAGCAAACTTGCAGAGCAAACTGACTGGTCGCGTACTGATGTACAGCACTTCCTTTCCCCTTTCTCTGTTAGTTTCTTTTTAAGGTGATTTCAACACAGGCCCTGAACAGGTCATCAATGGTAATGGAGGGGGATTGCCTGTACTCCTCAGGTGCTGTCATGTGCTTCACTGTTTACCTCTGTGTCAAGCCCTGCCTAGGTATTGATGGGAAAGACTCCCCTTTGTTGAGGTTGCCTCTATAGCTCTTTCAATTGATAGGGCAGGACAGCAGGTGTTTCAAAACTTGCGAAGTACAGTGTCATACCTTCCTGGTGTTGGAGATGACATCCTGTTTGTACCACTGAGCCTCTATTGTTTGGTTTATAACAAGTCAAGTCAAATCAAGAAGCTTTTATTGTCATTTCAACCATATATAGCTGTTGCAGTACACAGTGAAATGAGACAAATTTTCTCCAGGATCATGGTGCTACATAAAACAAAGACAGGGCTAAGGACTTAGTAACGATGAAAACAAAATGATTACATCACCTCCTAAACAGACACAGACAGCGAAAAAGCATGCTTTACACACGGATCATACTACATTCACACATACAGAAACTTTCATTGAAAAAGCGGCCAAAGACCACTCATTGTTAATAAGAGATGTTGACTTCCGGTGATACAAATCACCAATCTTTGGTGACAAGATGTTAAAAGTAGAGAAAAGTTTAACTTTGGGCTAAAATATGGAGCGAATTGGTGCAGTGACTATCAATGGGAGAGAAGACAGTATAGCGCATGTGATCCCTGGCAGAACACCTTATATTATAAGATGCAAATATACTATGGTGAATTAATATATACTAACACTAGAATGCTAGAATGTTAGAGAAGGCTTATCTGTTCTCAAGTGGAATGCTAGATGTGCTATTAGATCATTTTGCAGATGGCATCCACAGTGCTTCGCTCTCCAGTTGTTTATCAAACACTATCAGTTTTACCAGGGATGAACTGCTGAATATTCGTCAGAACACACCACGAAATCTCCTACCAGTTTTTAATGATTCGGACGTTCTGCTGTACATTGTAGTTGGTGGAGAAGTGGGGCTGATCAAACGCTTCACGACCTGAGACTGGGAAAGTGAGCCGGTGCGGCGGGACATTGCTTCCACATCAGCGAAAAGTGGTGTACAGAAAAAAAGAGTGTTAAAGAAGATGTGCTGTTCAGACCTAGAAGCGCTCTTCATTAACTGCAAGCGTGTGTGTGTTTACATTCCACCACAAGCGCACATGATCCTAAAAACTCACTGATCAGATTACAGTTACAGAACATCACCACCCTGACTCGGTTATAAAAAAAACAATAAAGCAAATTTCTCCAGCGAACTGCCAAAATACAGACTGCACTGCAGTGATCAGAGAGACATATGCATTCTTTATTGTGGTGTAACCTCAATAAAGAATGCATATGTCTCTCTGATCACTGTCTGGTTCATCGTATACCAACCTACATGCAAAAACTTAGATCTGTAGTAAATACAGATTTTACAAGCCTTTTTGTCCTCACTGAATGGAGTGTATTTGAAGCTGTTGCCAATTTTTATTTTACCTTCATTTTTCCAGGAAGTCTCATTGAGATTAAAATCTCTTTTACAAGAGAGACCTGGCTAAGGTAGCAGCCATACAGTTTGACAACATATTAAAATACAACAAGTACAAAAATAAAAAGAAATATTAAAACATAGGATCCTCTCAACAAAAACAATCACATGCATTCATTACCACTATCTTTATGATGCCTTTAAATTCACCAATAGACACCAATTTCTCTAATTTTAAATCTTTTTGCAAATTATTCCATGCCAAAGATCTGAACAAGCGCACAGACTGTAACTTCATATATCCGTTTCTTTGAGGACATATGCATCCTACCAGAAGTCATTTAACATTCAACAACGAGAAGCCATGATCACAATATTGATGTGATTTTTTTTTTCTGTTGGGGTGCCCAAATTTATGCACTTGTCTAATTTCGTTTTGATGCATATTGCGCATTTCCTGTTAATACAATAAACCTCATTTCACTACTGATCAAAATAAAACTGCTGATGCAAACTCCCAATTATTTATAAATGAAAATCATGGAAATTGTCAGGGGTTCCTAAACTTTTGCATATGTCTGTATTTACGTGTGTATTTATGTATATATACATAAATAATTTATTACATATAAATAAATAAAAACACATGAAAGTGTATATATAAAATATATGTACAGTGCCTTGCAAAAGTATTCGGCCCCCTTGAACACATTTCATGCCACATTTCAGGCTTCAAACATAATGATATGAAACTGTAATTTTTTGTGAAGAATCAACAAGTGGGACACAATCATGAAGTGGAACGAAATTTATTGGATTTTTCAAACTTTAACAAATCAAAAACCGAAAAATTGGGCGTGCAAAATTATTCGGCCCCCTTAAGTTAATACTTTGTAGCGCCACCTTTTGCTGCGATTACAGCTGTAAGTCGCTTGGGGTATGTCTCTATCAGTTTTGCACATCGAGAGACTGAAATTTTTGCCCATTCCTCCTTGCAGAACAGCTCGATCTCAGTGAGGTTGGATGGAGAGCGTTTGTGAACAGCAGTTTTCAGTTCTTTCCACAGATTCTCGATTGGATTTAGGTCTGGACTTTGACTTAGCCATTCTAACACCTGGATATGTTTATTTTTTAACCATTCCATTGTAGATTTTGCTTTATGTTTTGGATCATTGTCTTGTTGGAAAACAAATCTCCGTCCCAGTCTCAGGTCTTTTGCAGACTCCATCAGGTTTTCTTCCAGAATGGTCCTGTATTTGGCTCCATCCATCTTCCCATCAATTTTAACCATCTTCCCTGTCCCTGCTGAAGAAAAGCAGGCCAAAACCATGATGCTGCCACCACCATGTTTGACAGTGGGGATTGTGTGTTCAGGGTGATGAGCTGTGTTGCTTTAACGCCAAACATAACGTTTTGCATTGTTGCCAAAAAGTTCAATTTTGGTTTCATCTGACCAGAGCACCTTCTTCCACGTTTGGTGTGTCTCCCAGGTGGCTTGTGGCAAACTTTAAACGAAATGTCTTTCTTCTTGCCACTCTTCCATAAATGACAGATTTGTGCAGTGTACGACTGATTGTTGTCCTATGGACAGAGTCTCCCACCTCAGCTGTAGATCTCTGCAGTTCATCCAGAGTGATCATGGGCCTCTTGGCTGCATCTCTGATCAGTCTTCTCCTTGTATGAGCTGAAAGTTTAGAGGGACGGCCAGGTCTTGGTAGATTTGCAGTGGTCTGATACTCCTTCCATTTCCATTATTATCGCTTGCACAGTGCTCCTTGGGATGTTTAAAGCTTGGGAAATCTTTTTGTATCCAAATCCGGCTTTAAACTTCTCCACAACAGTATCTCGGACCTGCCTGGTGTGTTCCTTGTTCTTCATGATGCTCTCTGCGCTTTAAACGGACCTCTGAGTCTATCACAGTGCAGGTGCATTTATACGGAGACTTGATTACACACAGGTGGATTCTATTTATCATCATTAGTCATTTAGGTCAACATTGGATCATTCAGAGATCCTCACTGAACTTCTGGAGAGAGTTTGCTGCACTGAAAGTAAAGGGGCCGAATAATTTTTGCACGCAAAATTTTTCAGTTTTTGATTTGTTAAAAAAGTTAGAAATATCCAATAAATTTCATTCCACTTCATGATTGTGTCCCACTTGTTGTTGATTATTCACAAAAAATTACAGTTTTATATCTTTATGTTTGAAGCCTGAAATGTGGCAAAAGGTCGCAAAGTTCAAGGGGGCCGAATACTTTCGCAAGGCACTGTATATATTTTTTTCACCTTATTATTTTTATTGTCTGTGTTGTTGACGTCTCTGGACTGGAAGCCTACGACACTAAACCAAATTCCTTGTATGTGAACTTCTGATACTGATTCTGTTACTATGGCAACCAGTATTGGGAACGCCTCCTGGCCATTTGTGAGTGGATGTACGTGCTGTGCAGGACCATGTTGTGTAAACTATATTGATATTGTGGGATATTCTGTGTTGATTCATGACGTAATCTCAGTGAAGCCGAATTATGTACAGGTTGTACATAAATGTTGGAAATAAATCTATTTTGCTTCTATGTGAAAGTCAGGTTTAAGGGAAAAAATGTGATGGAAACGTGTACAGTTTTATAAATTACCTTAACTGTTGTATTTATAGCTTTACCTTTAAGACAGGACAACAGTAAGTGCTGGTATTGAATGTAAAGACCTCAATAATCACCTTCGTTCTGTCTCGTATTGCTGTATATCTCAGTTAACCTGCAACCGGATAATAAAACGAGCAAAAACATCCAGATAAAAGCGTTCACATACCGTGTTCAGGAGTTTCTACAGCTCAAAGTGTCCACTTTAAGACGAAACAATGTATAATCCCGGCTCTCCCACTGAGACTCCTCACAAACAGAGGTCTGTTCGCACGGAGGAGGGACTCTGGGGAAGCGTCATGTGCCACGTGCTATGCAACGCCCCTTACTGGTTAAAGCGGGAGATATGTGACTCAACAGTAAACTATATATATAAATAGCAAGGCTGCCAACTCTCACGCATTCGGCGTGAGACTCACGCAATTGACCCAATTCTCACGCTCTCACGTCACACCCCCATATTCTCACGCAGACTCGTGCAGCAGTGAGGGGAAAAAAACCCCGCGCCGTATGATCTCGCAATGCAACGCGCAGAGAGACCAGACAGACAGTGTAGTGAGTTTTTTGTGGCAATTGTGAGGGAAATACATACACAATTTATTCCCATAAACTGTGTAGTCAGCCGTTCTCCCTCCCATCTGCACCGTGTGAATTGTGAACGCAGGCAGGTCAGTGAGTTACAGGGCACTCCGTGTCTCCGTCCAGTTTAGACTAGTAACTAATAGGCCTATGCTGTTATATAGTTTATGTAGAATTAAGTTAGCATTAGGAGAGTTGTTTGTTTTGCAGCACTGAGCAGTTATTGTATATATCTTTATCATAAAAAACAGTACAAAAGCATTTCCAGATGACAAATATTTGGACGTGCCTAGTAGTTAATGTTAATTATTGTTTTCTAAGAACAGAATGTCAAGTCAATGACATCCCATATTAAAATGATTTTATTTATATCAATCACTCAATCATATCAATCAAACTCATCAATTATGTCCAGATATTTGACTGGTGGTGGTGTCAGTAGCTCTCTCTCGGGTCTGGCCTTAACGTTGAACAATCTTTGTTTTCAGGGGTCTGTTTCAGAAAGGAGGTTAAGTGTTAAGGTTAAGTATATATGCATGCATCTTCACAGTGTTTACATGCTATTGATACTGTTTATCATGGTGCATTGAGGTTTATAACAAATCTTAAAATCCTCACTCATCACTGTGTTTTTTTTTATTATTATTTTTACTTTCTGTTCCAGTGGTACGTACTGAATGTGGGAAAAAGGCATTTAAATTCGCTGCTCCCTCTGCCTGGAATTATTTGCAAAGTGCATTAAATCTGAGGACACTGGTTCCGTTGGACATTTTTAAAAAACTTTTATATTATTTGGAAAAAGAAACATCGGGCTGTAGGTATTTTAATTAGATTTTGATTGATATTGAAATTTGATGGATTTGCTTGTGTGTGTGTATGTATTGTTGGATGTTATTTGTTAAACTCAAACGTGCTTGCATCTGTTAGTCTTGGCCAGGACGCTCTTGTAAAAGAGATTTTTAATCTCATTGTGCTTCTTTCCTAAAATAAAATAAATAAAGTAAAATAAAGTTAGAAAAAAAAGTGAAAACTGAGTATGTTAACCCTGAAATGAGGGAAACTTTTGGCTTTCCATTTCAGAATGGGAGGTATGTTAAACCCGAGAAAGCAGGTTAAGTCAAGCCCGTTTCTGAAAGAGAGTTAACTTATACTCAGATTCTTTTTACCATAGTAACTTACTGTACTCTGTGAACCTAACCTGGTCGGGAGCAGGTTTTCTTCAGTAAACCCAGACTTTTTTTTCGGTCTCCTCCCCTTTTTTTTAAAGAGGAAGCTATGTTTAAACACCTCATTCATTGCACACATTTCAGTTATGCAGAGAGCATCAAAGGAAATGAAATGGTATGTCCTTTTATGGGCGATCCTGTTGATGAAGAGGCTGTATTAATTCATAGGGAGTTACATTTACATCGGGAGAGGACTTCTAGTCCCAGAGTGGATTTCTGGTCATATCCCTATGCAATTTTATTTGAGCGATACCGTTTTTCTTTACAGTCAATAAGATGCATCCATAATCTCATCCATCCTTCCATCAGAAACATCAGCCATCGCGGCCGTGCTCTTACATCTGAGCGGATGCTTTGCGTTGCCTTACGTTTCTTTGCAAATGGTTGTTTTTTTGTATAACATCGGGAATGCAGAACATATTAGTAAGGCTAATTAATCATGATATCCACCACCACAAAAAAAAAAAAAAGAAAATGAATAAACACAAAATCATAGTAATTTATATGGTATAAAAAATAAAGTTAGATTTTGATATACAATACACACACAGTGGTCCTGTTTTTTTTCTTTTTGCACCTTTGTCACACTTTAATTTATTCATATCATCAAACAAATTTAAATTTTAGTTAAAGATAACACAAGTAAACACAACATGCAGTTTTTATATGAAGGTTTTTATTATTAAGGGAAAACAAAATCCATCCTACATGGTACTGTGTGAAAAAGTGCTTGCCCCTTAACCAAATAACTGTTTGGGCCACCCTTAGCAGCAAGAACCTAAATCAAGCGAATTTTGGTGCACTCGTCTTGGCAGAATTGTTGTAATCCAGCCACATTAGAGGATTTGTCTTGACTAGATGTCAATACTTTGACTAGGACACTCCAAAGTCTTCATTATGTTTTTCTTAAGCCATTCCAGTGTGTTTTGAATCATTTTCCTGCTGCAGAACCCAAGCTCACTTCAGGTTGAGGTCACAAACAGATGGCCGCACAATCCTTCAGGATTTTTTGGTAGACAGCAGAATTCATGGTTCTGTTTATCACAGCAAGTCGGGCAAACACTTTTTCACACAGGCCATGTGGGTTTGGATTTTGTGTTCCCTTAATAATAAAAACCTTAATTTAAAAACTGCATTTTTGTTTCCTTGTGTTATCTTTTACTAATTTTTATATTTGTTTGATGATCTGAAACTTTAAAGTGTGACAAATGTGCAAAACAATTTAAAATCAGAAAGGGGCAAACACTCTATCTATCTATCTATCTATCTATCTATCTATCTATCTATCTATCTATCTATCTATCTAATCTATCTAATCTATCTAAACCAAATCCCACAGACACACAAGCAAAATCTTCCCTTTCGTATAGCTTTATCTTTATGCAGCACAAGGGTGCTCGAGGCAAGTAGTTTTATTTCATTATTGAAATAGCAATATAAAAACTTCTTGACTTCATAATGGGATGTTGTGGAATGGGGTGTCCAACAGGCTCATATAGGTGTGATGGTCAGGGGTCCACATACTGTTCATACATCATACTGTACCCTTCAAACATCATTTACCATTACAAACAGTTCTGCAGCCAGGTTGCAATTTTTGCACATTACAATTTTAAATGCTGATACAAACTCTTTTGTGCATTACATTTAAAGTTTACAAAACAATAGTATCCTCATTTGCACTTGTTCAGAGCCAAACAGACTCTATATATAGTGGTTGGTGTTATCTTTGTGTATCTGTCTTGTAGCTTGTAGTGCTTTGTCTTTTGTCTTGCACTGTTTACACAAGGTTGCACACATGCACTTTATTTTAATTGGTTAAATTCATAATTTAGCCCTTAGCTCTGTGTTTTAATGTATCACCAGGGTTCTGGAGGAAGGCTGTTTCATTTCTTTGTGTACTACATTAGATATATATGGTCGAAATGACAATAAAACCTTTTTTTTATTATTTTTTTATGCGATTTGTGTGGGTTTGGCGGCATCTGCAGGCGAGCGGCGGTACAGCGCAGATATTCCGCCCACACAAACACGGCTATTCCGGAAACCTGCTAAACTTTAACTCCTGCTTTCATGGCACATTTTTGCCTGAATGACAGTCTGATGTTCATTGATGGATTGACGGCGTGTTGACTCTAATCGAAACACGGCTTATCGGTGGGTTTCGAGCACGAACTCCTTCGTTTTCTTCTCTCTCGCTGGCTTTGATTTACAGAAAGCGCAACAGTTTGGCTCACTTTTAGACAGCACAGCGTAGCATTCCTGTGCCTGGTTAGCTTAGCTTAGCAAAGCATAGACAGGTAACGCCTCTCCTTCAAAACACATCTAATTCACTAAATAGTTCTGTTTATTTTCGGTAACATAACATTAGAGGATTGCTGCTGAATTATGTTTGCAGCGGTTGCTAAACTTTAATTATCTCAAAAAAGTCTCACAAGCTAAGATTATATAAGCTAGGCTAAGCTAACGTAACTAGCTGCTAGAGGTACTTCGACTTGCTAAGTTGTATTAGCTAACTCGTTTTGATCATACTTTTGCGTCACTTCCGGTAAAGTTCACAGTTTAGCCCAACACACACACACACACAGAGCAATTAAAGCTAACTACAATGCAACAGCAGATATAGTGTAATGAACGTGTTTACTAACTAGTTTATACCCTGTCCAGTACACTACATTAGCGTTAAGTCACTAAGCACACTACTTAGTGATTAGTTACAATTTAATTTTCTGCGAGAAACATTAGTGTAATAGTTCTAACTGAGTGACTCGTTTAGAGGCGGGTTTTTTATTTTTATTGTCATTGTCAATCAAATAAGCCACGCCCTATAATGCTGGAAAATGAAGGGGGGGGGGCTCGAAATTTGTTGAACATTTGAGACATGGCCTTTCTGTTTCCTGTCCTCTCTCTCTCTCTCTCTCTCTCTCTCTCTCTCTCTCTCTCTCTCTCTCTCTCTCTCTCTCTCTGTCAGGTAGAGATGGCGTTATGGATCCAGGCTCAGCAGTTACAGGGCGATGCCCTACACCAGATGCAGGCGCTCTATGGCCAGCATTTCCCCATAGAAGTGCGCCATTATCTTGCCCAATGGATTGAGAACCAGCCTTGGTGAGGCACACACATACACACAGAATCAGAAAATTTTAATTAAGGTTTGGGAATAAATGCTGTTGACATTTGACTATTTGACTAATCTGGGGTGTGTGTGTGCACGGTGCATGTACAGGGATGCCATAGATGTGGAGAAGCAGCAGGAGGAGTTTAAGGCAAAGCGTTTATTGGACAGTCTGATCCAGGAGCTGCAGAGGAGGGCGGAGAGTCAGACAGGGGAGGATGGCTTCCTGCTTAAAATCAAACTGGGGCATCATGCCACACAGCTAAAGGTAACACATAAACACACGTGCATGATGATGTCATCAGAAAATGTCAGCCAGTGATGCACACTGATGACACACACCCTAACCTGCATAAAAACTTTAAGGTGTGAATAGGGCTGTAGTGTTTTTCTCTACCTGGCTTTTTGTCTGCTTTTCCTTTATATACAGTATGTTTCTTTGTCTTTCCATCTGTCTGTCTAATTGTTTGTCTGTTTCTCTCTCTTTATAAGTACTTCTGTCTTTCTGTCTAATATTATGTGCCCCATCTGTCTGTCCCTATCTAAAATTCTGTCTGTCTGTTTGTCTTTGTCCGTCTATCTGTATGTCTGTTCGTACACTTTTCTGTCTCTTTCTTTATCTGCCAGTCTTTCTGTCTTGTGTATCTAACAGCTTGCAGCTGTCTGTCTGTCAATCTGCCTGTCTGTTTGTCTCTCTGTCTGTCCTGTTTCATTCCTCTGTTAACATTTTTTTTTTGTTTAGAGCACGTATGAGGCGTGTCCTATGGAGCTGGTGCGAAGTATCAAACACATCCTCTACACAGAACAGAGACTTGTCCAGGAGGCTTCTAACGTGAGACACGTGCACACACAAACACACATCAGAGCTACAGAGCGATTTACATTTTAAATGCATCTTACTTTGTGACAGTTTAACAAAAATTCGCTCATTTTATAACAATTAACAACTCGTGCATTTTGAATTTTGATTGGCAGGTGAGCTCTACAGGGGGTGGTGCTACAGATACTACGTCTCAGAAATACCAGCAAATCAACCAAATGTTTGAGGAGCTGCGCGCCCTGAAGCAGGAGACGGAGAATGACCTGCGTAAAGTCCTGCACAGTCAGGAGTACTTCATCATCCAGTACCAGGAGAGCCTGAGGGTCCAGGGTATGCACACACACACACACACACACACACACACACATACACACACACACACACACACACACACACACACAGACACAGACACATATCTTCTTGTTCACTGCATTTGTACTCCACAGCTGCACTACATTGGACGTATATAAAACAGGAGTCATTATTGTTTTTTTATTTTTGTAATAAGCCTGTTTTATTATATAAGCAAATTAAGTAATGATATTTAAATTCAGAAATTCATATTTCTTAGCGTCTCTTTCTTATTTTCACAATTTCACTTATTTTTTTTACAGCTCAGTTGAGTAGTTTAGCGAGTTTGCCACCGACCGAGCGCGCACAGAGAGAGACGAGTCTACAGAGCAGGAAAGCTACATTAGAGACCTGGATAACCAGAGAGGCTACCACGCTGCAGAAATACAGACAGGTAACACACACACACACACACACACACACACACACACACACACACACACACACACACACCCACCAAAACATCTGAACTGGACTTTCAGAGCAGTCATGTCAGTAACAGTAATTGATGCCAGTTCATGTTGATAAAGAAAGAGAAAAAAAAAAGCTGTGTGTGTAGGAATTGGCAGAGAAGCACCAAAGGACACTGGCATTGTTGAGGAAACAACAGGCGGTGATCGTGGACGATGAACTGATCCAGTGGAAGAGGCGACAACAGCTAGCTGGCAATGGAGGACCTCCAGAAGGAAGTCTAGACATCCTGCAGTCCTGGTAAACACACATACACACACATGCACCTACTGTAAACATTATACCTAAGTGAATTTTGAAGTTTCTTAGTGTTAAGTCCTTGTTGCTGTGTTGTTCAGGTGTGAGAAGTTGGCCGACATGGTTTGGCAGAACAGACAGCAGCTCCGGCGTGTTGATCACTTAACACAACAGCTCCCTATCCCTGGCCCTACAGAGGAACTGCTCAAAGAACATAACGCTACCATCACCGACATCATCTCAGCACTCGTCACCAGGTGAGTTCACTACAGACATGAAGACACATTACACCTTCACTGATCAGCATCTGTCACCAGGTGGGTTAAATACAGCATTCAATTCACTTAACATCATCACTGATGTCATCTGGAGAAGTGAGAGGGCTCAACAGTGGCAGCTTGGCAGCACTGGGGCTTGAACCCTGATCCTCCAATCAACAACCCATGGCCTGAACCCAGTTAGTGACAAAGTAGCACACAAAACAAACACATTTGCTTTGTCAGTTAACAATAAAACAAAAACAATTAATGCTACCATGACCTCCTTTAACACTAATATCAGGTTATCACATTTGTTTTGATTTAACTGTAGTCTAATAATTAACATCAACAATTGAATTATAAGTTATTTTTGTTTTCTGTCTTGGCAGCACGTTCATAATAGAGAAACAGCCTCCGCAGGTGTTGAAGACCCAGACCAAGTTTGCCACGACGGTACGCCTGCTGGTTGGGGGAAAACTCAATGTCCACATGAACCCCCCACAGGTGAAGGCCACAATCATCAATGAACAGCAGGCCAAAGCTCTGCTGAAGAACGAAAGCACCAGGAAGTGAGTCCTAACAACACACTGGTTACATTTAAAAAAAAAAAAAAAAAAAAAAAAGGCCTTTGACTTTTGAAACATTTCCTTATTTGGTCATTATTTCCTGTCATGAAACATGCTGAAGAGGAGCAACATGACCGCAGTTCTGATTTACAGGGCTCTCAAGTGTCACGCATTGAGCATGACAGTCACTCATTTCGGTCTTTTGTCATGCTCTCCTGCCACACATTGTATTTCTCACAAAGAAAAACTTACTATTTATCATATATTTTAATATGGAACCTAATTTAATATGGAATCAAGTGCGTCTCCCCTGGAGTTCTTAGTCGAGCCTGACACTTATCAGCCTATTAAAAAAAGAGGCTACACCATAGCCAATCAGAAAATTCAAGTTTTCAATTCAAGTTTATTTGTATAACGCTTTTTACAATAGACATTGTCACAAAGCAGCTTTACAGAACATAAACACAGAGCAGAAGGTAAACATAATTAATGATAAAGGAATTAACGAATAATAAAAGAAATAAGAATTAACAGAATAAAAATTCTAGATTATTATTAGCTGTATATAGTTCACAGTGTGTATGTATTTATTCCCCTATGAGCAAGTCTGAGGTGACTCAGGCAGCAGTGGTAAGGAAAAACTCCCTTAAATAGGTAAAGGAAGAAACCTTGAGAGGAACCGGACTCAAGGGGGAACCCATCCTCATATGGGTGACACTGGGGGTGTGATTGTAATATACAGTCAGTTAAATGTTGTATTGGTGTAAGGTTCAGGGACTTTTGATCTCCTGAGTACCACAGAGTCTAACTGGAGATGTCTCAGGATTCTTAGAGTCGGCCTCGGCTCAGTGGACGTCCAAAGGCTTCGTCCCACAGAGGACGTTGGGAGCTGGTACAATGTCTGGATGCCTCGGGATGGGTACAAAGAGAGAAGCAGTGGAAAGGGATTAACATATCTGCTGTTCATAAAAATGTGCTGGTCTGATGTACTGGTGCATGATATTATGGGATGTATTATGTGTACACCTGACTAAAGAGGTGAGTTTTTAATCTACGTTTAAACTGGGAAAGTGTGTCTGCACCCCGAACACTATCAGGAAGACTATTCCAAAGTTTGGGAGCTAAATAAGAAAACGCTCTACCACCTTTAGTGGACTTAGATATTCTGGGAACTACCAGAAGCCCTGAGTTTTGTGATCTCAGAGAGCGTGAAGGATTGTAACGTGTGAGAAGACTAGTTAGATAGATGGGAGCTAAACCATTAAGAGCGTTGTACGTAAGTAGCAGCAGTTTGTAGTCAATTCTAAACTTAACAGGTAGCCAGTGTAGAGATGATAACATTGGGGTTATATGGTCATACTTTCTTGTCCTAGTGAGAACTCTGGCAGCTGCATTTTGGACTAACTGTAACCTATTTATTAAAGATGCAGGACAACCACCTAGTAATGTATTACAATAGTCCAGTCTAGAGGTCATGAACGCATGAACTAGCTTCTCAGCATCAGATACAGACAGGATGTTTCTCAGCTTGGCAATGTTTCTAAGGTGGAAGAAGGGTGTTTTGGTAGTATGGGCGATATGATTTTTAAAAGACAAGTTACTGTCTAATATGACACTGAGGTCTTTCACTGTCAAGCTACTAGTAACAGTACATCCCTCTAAATGGGAGTTAAGTTGTGAGAGTTTCTGTGCATTGGTTTTTGGACCTATGAGTAGTATTTCTGTCTTATCGGAGTTTAACAATAGAAAGTTGCAGCTCATCCAGTCTTTTATCTCGCTAAGGCACTGAGTTAATTTGGACACTGTGGCTATTTCATCTGGTTTGAGATATATAACTGTGTGAGATATATATATGTAACGATGAGATATATAACTGTGTGTAATCAGCATAACAATGGAAACTAATCCCATGTCTTCTAATAATGTTCCCTAATGGAAGCATGTATATAGAGAAAAGCAGAGGTCCTAGAACTGATCCTTGAGGGACCCCATAATTAACTGGTAGTAAACTGGAGGATTCACCATTTAATTCTACAAAATGGTATCGGTCAGACAGGTAGGATCTAAACCAGCTTAAAGCCTGACCATGAATACCTGTGTAATATTGTAAGCGATGTTGTGGTCTATAGTGTCGAATGCAGCACTAAGGTCAAGTAGAACTAATAGTGACATACAGTCTTGGTCCGAAGCTAAGAACAAGTCATTTGTAACTTTAACAAGTGCAGTTTCTGTGCTATGATGGGGCCTGAAACCTGACTGAAACTCTTCAAGGATATTGCTCTCCTGTAAGAAGGAGCTCAGTTCTACAGACACAACCTTTTCAAGTATTTTAGACATAAACGGGAGGTGTGAGATAGGTCTGTAATTTGATAGTTCATTAGGATCTAAGTTAGGTTTTTTGATGAGAGGCCTAATAACTGCCAACTTAAAAGACTTTGGGACGTAACCTAAAGATAATGAGGAGTTAATGATATTAAGAAGAGGCTCACCAGCTTTATGTAACACTTCTTTCAGTAGTTTAGTTGGGATGGGGTCTAGTGAACATGTTGTTGATTTAGCTGTAGTAATAAGTTTATCTAACTCTTCCTGTCCTGTACTTGTAAAGCTGTGTAAAGCCTTAGGTGAGATTGTGTCACTGGTTGCTCTCATATGTTGAGCGTCACCTATTTTATTCCTGATACTTTCGATTTTATCAGTGAAGAATCTCATAAAGTCCTCACTACTGAAATGTGATGGAATAGTGTACTATAGTACTAAAATAGCACTATTGTATCTGGGTAAGATTTAACAGAACAACCAATGAAAAAAAAAAAAGCATATCCTGGAATTGTTCAGCATCATCCTCGCTCACCCACAGAGAAAACCACTTGAGCTGCGAGCATCACTTTGATCACAGAGTAAGTCATGATCTCCTGTTGTAATGTTACAACAAATTCAGTGACATTTTGATCTGTCAAACAGTGAAAGTGATCATGAGCAGGAAGCAATGACCATATAAGGAAAGCAGGAGGCTACGGGTCGGAATATTGGTGTACAGAATAATATAATACATTGGAAGCTATTTTATTACTTCTCCTTAGAATGTTTGAGGACAGGAACAACATCCAAATAAGGTCAACAGAGAGCACAAAGGATCCAAAATGCTTGTGTGTGTTGTAAAAAGCCAAAGGGCTCAGAAAAAAGATCGGCAAGCAAAGCGTTTTATTCTGTGTGTGTCTGTGTGTGTTTGTTTCAGTGACAGTAGTGGAGAAATCTTGAACAACAACTGTGTCATGGAGTATCACCAAACCACAGGCACTCTGAGTGCACACTTCAGGAACATGGTGAGAGCAGCAAGTGATTTGTTAAGCGCTGTTCTGACAACAGTGGTACATGAAGGGCAGCATGAACTGAAATGTGGCTAATGTTAACATGACTAATTTAATAGCACAAGCAGGGTAGAACTGTGGGGTCAAGCGAGGGGATGTGTACAAATGCACTTGCATGCTCATGCATATTCATTAATATTTGCATTACATGTAAGGGTAACAATCTTAAGTTGTGTGTGAGAGGTGAACAGGAGTGTAATCATGTGTCCCTCTCTGTCTCTTTACCGTCCAGTCTCTGAAGCGCATAAAACGTGCAGACCGACGCGGCGCAGAGTCGGTGACGGAAGAGAAGTTCTCTGTCCTCTTCGAGTCGCAGTTCAGTGTGGGCGGAAACGAGCTCATGTTTCACGTCAAGGTCACATCTCCCGTGAATTCTTAGCAGTTCCAGGACGATCTATTATCTTTAAAATGTTGATATATTAAAATATTAATTTTAAATGTGTTTACTTTAACTTTTTGGTCTCTCGTTGTAATTTTTTTTTTTTTTTACTAAACATGAAACCAAAATAGATTTTCTAAGCTTCCTTGCTTCATTTCAAATTCATATTTTTAATACAAATAAATCTAAAATCATCACTTGAAAAAGTTAGATTTAATATTAACATGTAATACTCACTAAATAAACATTTATTAAGCATGTTTCCAACCATCTTTCCATCGCAGACTTTATCGCTGCCTGTCGTGGTAATCGTGCATGGTAGTCAAGACAACAACGCCACGGCAACCGTCCTGTGGGACAATGCCTTCTCTGAGCCGGTAATTTATTGTCATAATTATGTTAAACAGCTTCTTATAACATTAAGTCATGTTGACGCCGTGTCCTCCTGCAGGGTCGCGTCCCCTTCGTGGTGCCTGACAAGGTGTCATGGCCGCAGTTGTGTGAGGCACTGAACATGAAATATAAATCAGAGGTGCAGAGCGAGCGGGGTTTATCGGAGGATAACTTGGTGTTCCTGGCCCAGAAAGCCTTCAGCAGTTCGAGCAACAACCCTGAGGATTATCGCAACATGACCATGACCTGGTCCCAGTTTAACCGGGTAGGAGAGCACACTGGGCAGAACTATCAGAACAATCCTAAAAGTGACCAGATATCACTGATTCATCTGCTGTCTTTTGTTTAGGAGAGTTTACCAGGAAGGAACTTCACCTTCTGGCAGTGGTTTGATGGAGTCATCGAGCTGATGAAGAAACACCTGAAGGCTCACTGGAACGATGGGTAATGCTCCCAGAATGTTCCATTAGCACAATCCATTGGGTTAAACAGCAGGGTTAGACATGCGTGTGTGTGTATGTTTTCCAGGGCCATCCTGGGTTTCCTGAATAAACAGCAGGCTCAGGACATGCTGCTGTCCAAACCGAACGGCACGTTCCTGCTGCGCTTCAGTGACTCAGAGATCGGAGGGATCACCATCGCCTGGGTAGCGGAAAACCCCAACAAAGCAGGTTTGTCAATCAATCTGGCATTTTATTTAGTCAGTTGACCGCAACAGTCCATTATGAGTCAGTTGATCAACAGACAGGTGATCAGTTAAAGGCAGGGTCTCCATTGTTGGAAAGGCAATGTTAACATTTGAATAACAATGTTGACTAACCCAATGGGTCCCACCCCTGTATCGATAGCTTCACCCACACATACATACGTAACCCAGGCAACTAATGGAAAGAAATGTGTCTTTATCATAGCTGAAGGGAAGAACAATACGATTGCAGATAAACAAACAAGCATAATCATGCAAAGGACAAAGGCATATATTAGTTCTGTGTAACAAAGCAAAACCAACGTTACTCACGGGGAAACTCGAATCTGTGAATATGCGGCCAACTTCCCGCTCCTTCAGTTCTCTCCAGCGCTGGAAAGCTGATCCTATATTAACACGTCTTTCTTTGTTTTTATCTTCCATGTCAATGTTAAAACCGCTTTCTGCTAATGTCACACATGCGCACTGAACACTCTCTCTGCCCATATTGACAAGACACACGTTACACGTTATTTTTGTATTTCTTATGTTTGGCGGCCAAACGCAGTTTCCTGAAGCATTTCTCAAACAACGGAGACCCAACCTTTTAATTAATAAAGTGAATTGGGTCTATATTCAAAATCCTTTGAAACCAAGCATCACCTCAGGAACTTAATATAAAGCAGTCTGTAAAATAGCACTAGATCTAGCACAGCATTTCATTTTACATGCTCTTGTAAATTGTACTCTGAAATTTAAATCTGTCACGTACACCATACACCAATCAAGTAATAAATCATGTAGGCTATTCGTGTTATTAATTAATGATATGAATCAGTCAACCAGTCAGTGAGACAGTGTGTGTGTGTATGGATATATATATATATATATATATAATGTGTGTGTGTGTATAAATATGTATGTGTGTGTGGTGTTTCAGGAGAGAGGATGGTATGGAACCTGATGCCTTTCACGACAAAAGATTTCTCCATTCGTTCCCTGGCTGACCGCATCAGTGACCTGAACCACCTCCTGTTCCTTTACCCCAACCAGCCCAAAGACGAGGTGTTCTCCCGCTACTGTACTCCGCCCAACGGTATGTCTCCACCAGTAACCGTACACTCCTGCAGAATGCAGCTTCTTTTGTGAAACGCCTGTTGTGCTGGTAGTCGGTGAAGCATTCATGTTTTCTTTTCTATAAATTAATGTTCAAGGAGAACAGAATGCTCTAAAATGTTCCTTAATGTCTAGGATCACTAGACACATTGCAGTAGCACAGTTTCTATGTCTTGATCAGGGCTGTTTTACTTCCTGTGTTTCTGATTGCCTGGTGAATGTTACATGCTACTCGCACCTGAAATGCTGGTTGGAATGTCGTATGGTGTAGGAATGACTTTACATCCTGAGTTGTGACCAAATTGTACTCAGTGTGTTCAGCAGTCCAGAATCACTCAATGTGTGTGGCGATTTTCCGTAGCTAAAGCGGTGGGCGATGGCTATGTCAAACCAGAGATCAAACAGGTGGTCAAAGTCGAGTAAGTATTTATATTCTTTATGCTTTTGATAGCAACTTTCCTTCTTGGTGAAGTAGTGTCTCACAGAAGTGAGTGTACAGCTTGTATAAAGGTGTAAATTTGCTGTCCCCTCAAAATAACTCAACACACAAGTACGTGAATACTAAGTACTAAATACCCCTAAGTGAAAATGTCCAACTTGGGCCCAATTAGCCATTTTCTATCCCCGGTGTCATGTGACTCAGTGTTACAAGGTCTCAGGTGTGAACGGGGAGAGTGTGTTCAATTTGGGGTTATTGCTCTCACTGTCTTATACTGGTCACTGGAATTTCAACATGGCAACTCGTGGCAAAGAACTCTCTAAGGGTCTGAAAAAAAAGAATTGTTGCTCTACATAAAGATGGCATAGGCTATAAGAAGATTGCCAAAACCCTGAAACTGAGCTGCTGCATGGTGGCCAAGGCCATACAGTACCGTGGTTTAACAGGACCAGCGGTTGACCAATGAAGTTGAGTGCACGTGGTCAGTATCATATCCAGAGGTTGTGTTTAGGAAATGTTGTGATGTGTGAATGCTGCCAGCATTGCTGCAGAGGTTAAAGGGGATGGGGGTCAGCCTGTCAACGTTCAGACCATACGCTGCACACTGCATCAAATTGGTCTGCATGGCTGTCTTTTCCAGAAGGAAGCCTCTTCTAGAGATGATGCACAAGAAAACCTGCAAACAGTTGGCTGAAGACAAGCAGACTAAGGACATGGATTACTGGAACCATGTCCTGTGGTCTGATGAGAGAAACTTATTTGGTTCAGATGGTGTCGAGCGTGTGTGGGGACAACCAGGTGAGGAGTACAAAGACAAGTGTGCCTTGCCTACAGTCAAGTGCATGAGTACTGCCGGCACTAGGGAGCTACAGATCGTTGAGGGAACCATGAATGCCGACATGTACTGTGACATACTCAAGCAGAGCATGATCTTTGGTCCCTTTGGAGACTAGGCTGCAGGGCATTATTCCAACATGATAACGACCCCAAACACACCTCAAAAATGATCACTTACCTTTCTTGTTAAAGAAGCTAAAGGTAAAGGTGATGGACAGGCCAAGCATGTCTCCAGACCTAAACCTTATTGAGAATCTGTGGGGCATCTTCAAACAGAAGGTGGAGGAATGCAGGGTCTCTAACATCCACCAGCTCCGTGATGTCATCTTGGAGGAGTGGAAGAGGACTTCAGTGGCAACCTGTGATGCTCTGCCAAGAGGGTTAAGGCAGTGCTGGAAAAGAATAGGTGGCCACACAGAATATTGACGCGTTGGGCCGAATTTGGACATTTTCACTTAGGGGTGTACTCACTTTTGTGGCCATAGGTTTAGACATCCATAGCTGTGTATTGAGTTATTTTGAGGGCAGAGCAAATTTACACCTTTATACAAGCTTTACATTGTAGCACAGTGTCATTTCTTCAGTGTTGTCACATGAAAAGCTATAATAAAATATTTACAAAAATGTTAGGGGTGTACTCACTTCTGTGAGGTACTGTATGTTAACACATAATTACAAAACTGTGCTAGCCATGTAGACTAGCTAACAAGGCGTTAACTAACATCACTAATAAGCCAACAGACGCAATGTTATACTGTAGCTAGCTAAGCAGCTAATGTCTAACTGGCTAGAGAGCTGCAACAGTATTGTCGGATATATCTGATGTCATAATGAAGCCATTGAATTTTTTTTTCAATCCCTTACAGGTTCGCCTCATCCAATACCGAGCAGTCACTTGGAAACCCCACCTTCATGGACTCTTCCCCAACCATCACTCAGCCAGGCAGTTTCACAGTCTACCCTTCCATGTGAATATAGCTGTTTAATCATTTTTAATGTTATCTTTCTATTATTTGAGGTGGAAGGTGAAACATCAGTATACAGAGTCATAACGCAAAGATGAGAGAAGTCACCTGATTGACTAGCTTTCACAGTATTCGCATCAATGTTGTGTGTGTGTGTGTGTGTGTGTGTAGCAGTGACCCAATCTTGGATGAAAGCGGAGACTTTGATCTGGACGAAACGATGGACATGGCCAGACAGGTGGAGGAATTCCTCAGTCAGCCTTCAGAGGCGCAGTGGAGTGGACAGCAGTCGTGACCTTTAAACTACACAGAGTGACCCTTGGGGTTGCATACCATATTTTTCCGTCAGTGTTTTTGTTGTTGTCATTCTTTTTTTTTCTTTTTTTTTTTTTTTTAAACAAATGTGAACATGCTCAATAGCTTGCCAACGACTTTGTGATGTTATCTGTGATGCTGCTTCTTTGCATGATGACAATGCGTGCGTAACATATCTGTTTTGCTAGCCAACGTTTTGGAAATGTAGGACAACATTTTATATTAAATAACATGAAAAGTGACAGAGAATGAAAAAATAACCAGCCCTGTAAGCTAATGCTAAACATTTTAGAGCTAGTCTAGGTTATCGGTTATTCAAAGCTAACAGAAAATTTTACTCAGTTGTGAAACTTGTTTTATCGAGTTTTAAAGAATGAAATAATCAGCTGAGGAATATATTGGACCGCAGGAACACGACCTCAAGTGCGGTTCTGAGGTGATTTTTGACAGAAACCTAGCGATCACTAAATATCTAATATTTGCAAGAAATGACACGTGTCCAAAAAAAAGCTATATATAAAAGAAAGATATCTATATAAAAATAATATCATTTTTATTAATTATATAAGATCATAGCTCCATCATCATCTTAGTTTGTTTCAGCTTTGTAGTCAACTTTTACCTAAATATCACACGGATCATATTATTCAGCTTATGTGACAAATGTTCGTGTAAGAGTGTTTGTACATCGTTGTGTGTTCCAGAAATGACTGAGTGTCTGGATTACTCTAAAATATGTGATTTAGTCGTACTTGAAGGTTCGGTGGCCATAAAACGGTCGATATGTTCAGAGCCGGGTTCGGTGTGTACGTCTGAGCTCCCTGCTCAGACGATTGAAATCTCCTGCGTGTAGTCCAGGTCTTTTATTAAGTAGAAGAGTCTAGAGCAACAAACAAGCACTTGCCTTTAAACTCATTGTAAAATCAGGGACAGAAGAAAGCAATAGTGTTATTCTTTGCTGCCGAATGTAACATGATAGAATAAGAGGATTTAAAAACACTAATCTAATATATCGATGAAAACCGTTCTAAATAAATCCGTCAAATACGAGACGAGTTTATTGCCAGAACGATTGTTTTTAATTAATCATATTAATCACTGAACTTAATGGCTTCTGCACTCAGTATTCAGCAGCACAGAGAACAGAACTTGATCTAGCGCAAACTGTTAACATTTTGGGTTATTTTTTAACATAAATTACTGGGGTAAGAAATCTGCAAAATTGTTATAATAAAGTGAAGTAGTCATAACAGTTAGAATATAAAAAAAAAACCCTAAGAAACCCAAAAAATCCTATTTCATTTCAAGTTCACTTTGGCATGAAATGTATTTTAATGCTTTAACAACTATTTTTAGCAGGATCTAGATTAAACTCAGATTAGCTGAGACCATCTGAGAAATGTAGAGCTTATCTCTGGCTGCAGAGTCAGGGCGCTAACATTCACTCAAATGACACTGGACCAATAATTAGCATGATTAGCATTAGTCTTACTGTGGGCTGTCTCTCTCTTTCTGTGCCTTATTTTAGACGCAATGCCTGGTAGACCGAAAGCCTTTCAGAATTTTTCTCCCTTCGGACCTGAGAATACAGGACGTTTTACCCGAACGATTCCTTAAGCCAGCTACTGTTTAAAAAACAACACATTTTTATCGAAATCCTTACTACCTCTGATCAGAAAGCACCTGAACTCAAGTTTCTTGTCATATACAGATTTTTTTTAAACATATTAATTCTGCTATACATACATATTTTGTTCCCAATGATACTTTCTTTTTACCCCAACAACATCCTGCTCTATGTCGCTAAAAGCAAATCTATAAATTTCTTTAGTGCCCATGTGATTTTCTTGAAATGTTTCCTCACAGGTGTGTAAACAATCCGGCAAACTGTCACTCTTAATTCTTTTTTATTTTATTTTTTTTTGTGTTTGGTGTCATAAACAAAAGCCATATAATGCTGGAGTGACCTGTACTCTGAACTTCTTTTGAATCAATTTTTGTTTTTCTTGAATTTATCAATCATACCATTTTGGTTAATTGCTTAATATATTTTTTAATACACAATAGTGTGCTAGTAAATGCCACAATCTCTACTTTATCTTCATTTATTTTTGTTTATTTGTTTTGTTTTTATATAACTAATTATTCATTTATGTGGAAAAAGTGTCTTCTTTTTAAAATGTCAATTGTTACTCTGGCCCTATGGATTAAGCAATTGCAGCCTTGTGGCAAATCTGAAAACTATTTTAAATTTACATTTTTTTTATTATTTTTATTTCTTTGTTGACATTTCTGCCATAGTAAACACCATCACAAACTCTAGCTCATAATTTTATAGTTTTAATATTTTTTTCAATAGATATATCCCTCTGGATTAGGTGACTTATTTTAAAGGTGTATTACAAAACCATGCCTTTATTTTTTTCTTATTGTTTCTCCTCATGTTGGGAAGAAACTTGACTCGTTGCCCAAAAAACTTGTACCTGTTTTAAAAGTCTCTATTATTTCTTTTGCTTCATTAATCTCAGTTTAGGAACTCAGGAAAACACGTTGCTCATAGAGAAAATATTTACAAAATAATGATATACGTATGAAAGTTATCTATGAGGAAAAAAATAACTTTTAAATATTTTGTTTATTACCTGATGTTTGGCACTAGAATGTCATCTGCAGTAGGCATGTGCAGATCTCACATGTTTGTGTCCCGATATGTGGTGATGTATTGAGTGTTTTTATCAGCATCTTTTCTTATTGGTCAGCATTTTATGTCAATGTTAATTGCTCAGGGTTTGGCTTTGTCGTAAATGTTCTGTGATTTAGAATCTGGTTTACTCCACAATCGCTCGCTAGCTTCATAGCACAGATTAACCGAACGGTAGCAACGATAATCTACAGTAAAAGTATTATGGATGCCAAATATTGCAATTTAACATCTAAGTTATGAATGTTGATTCAACATTTTTCTTAGTAGTCTTATCTTTGTTTTAGTGGTTCAATCAGCTGTGACTCCTTGAGTTGGTTGGATTTGAATCCTGGATTTGGTTGACTGACATGTATAGTTGTGTGGCTCAGTAAATTGGTAGCTGTGATTCATTGACAAGTTGAGTCAGTTGGTTTATTTGTTTTTCATTTATTTATTAATGAATTCTTAGTCTCGTTGCTGCAGCCCGGGTTTGATTCCCTGGGAGCTAAACCAGACACTGAAGAGCAAACTCTCAGTGCCGGTCCAAGCCTGGATAAAATGGGAGGATTGTGTCAGGAAGGTCATCCATTGTTAAACCTGTACCAAATCCAATATCCAGGATTTGTGGATTTTCTGTTGAAAGAATAACAACATTCAAGAATTTTCAGTGACTGTGGGGAATAATTTATCCTTTAGGCAGAAGCATTTGCATTTGTGAAACATTTACATGTGACTCATTAAATTGATCAGCTGTGGCTCACTGTATCAGTCAACAGTTAGTATATTGTATAGTAGTATATTGAATTGGTCAGTGGTAGCTCATTGAGTTAAGAAAGGTAACATGTTTAATTGAACCGGTGTCCCTCACTGAACCAGTCGACAGTAACTCAACGATTCTTTGCTATGTGACTCTTAAAATTTATGAAGATAACTTATTGAATTGACTAGCCCTAGCTCATTGAATCACTCATCTGTGACACAATGAATCACCATCCTTGGCTAATTGAATCAGTCTGCTGTGGCTGAATCAGTCTGAATAACTGAGTATTGACACATGCCTTGTGGAGTCCGTGTAGCTTCTAAGTAGTGTCTGTGTGGATAATCTCTTATGTAGTGTGATGTTTAAGAGTGGATGTACCTACTTCAGTATTCCTTCCAAACCTTTGCTGACATGTTGTACGGCTCCCATGTCCCAGATCCTAATGTCTTCAATCACACACTTGTTGCGCTTTACTCTGCTTTTCTTGTTTTTTGTTTAATGTGTGCATTTGGTGTCACTTGGGAGTTGAGAGATGATTATAAAGTTTTATAAATATTTTACCCTTTAATGTTACTGGCCTTTTTTTGTTTGTTTTTCCTTAGATCACATTCAGAACTATTACTGCAGTGGTTTCACTATTCACATCTACCACATTTGTGTTGCTTTTGTTACTAAACTCACACTACATGACTTGCTAGTCTCCTGATTGTAAGGTTGTGCAAACATTTGCACTTTACCGTAATTATATTAACTATATGTTACGGTAAAAGTAGTGTATGTGAGTTGTAACGTGGCCCATGTTGAGACACTGCGCATGCGCAATGCAAATCCGGCCATATTTTTACTTTCACTTTGTAGTTCTATGAGGTAAAAAGGTAAAAGAAACACCGACCGAATAAACCGATCAAAATACAATCATTTCTATTATCAAATGTTTAGAACTGTATCACGCAGTTATAATGGAGAGCAGAGAGCAGCTGTAGTGCCGTCGTCGAATGACGCCATCACGCCGTTGCGTCAAAACCGGAAAAGTAATTAAGGAAGCGTAGATATTATTAAGCATGATAGTAAGGAATAAGCTTAAGGAAGCGTAGATATTATTAAACATGGTAGTAAGGAATAAGCTCGATGCGAAGATTTAATTATTAGAATTAATGAATCGCTTTTACGGTCATTTTACAGCCATGGGTTGTGTTTGGTGCGCTGTTGTCGGTTGTGGTGTAATGGCGGTGCTAACAGCTGGAGCGTTTTTATCCGGTAAGTGACAACGCCAATTCACTTACTTTCCAGTTTTAATGTTATTGTATTAATGACTAGTTTACATCAAACACGCAGCCAAAACTTGGTAAACATTAGTACAGCACGTGTAGCCACGCCCACATACTTACTAGCTGCGCTGCTGAATTCAGGATTCTGATTGGTCAGAAGGATCTGACAGGGCTCTCAAGTTTTGAAGACAGGCAAGAGTGACATTTTAAATACAATCTCAGGACACCCAGTTTGAGAAGCTCTGGCCTAGACTACTTGTTCTGAGGAGGTGTTGTCAGTGAAAAACTGATGCTGATTATCTGGGAAACTTTCTCTAACAGCAGTCAAAATGTCATTGCTTGTGTTAAACAAGTACTTACTCTGTGCTCAAAGTGATGCTCGCAGCTCCAGTGGTTTACTCTGTGGGTGAACGAAGATGATGCTGAGCAATTCCAGGACATGCTTTTTTTTTTTTTTTCCTTTCATTGGTTGTTGTGTTAAATCGTACCCAGATACAATAGTGCTATTTTCTGATTGGCAATTGTGTAGCCTTTTTTTTTTTTTTTTTTTAAATTGGCTGATAAGTATCAGGCTCGACTAAGAACTCCAGGGGAGACGCGCTTGAGTCCTGCCCGGTTCCATAGAGACAGCGGTGCGGACAGATACATTTTGTTATATGATAAATAGTCAAAAAAAATTTCTGCGTGAGAAATACAATGTGGGGCAGGAGACTGTTACGTGACAAAAGACCAAAATGCGTGACTGTCATGCTCAATGTGTGACACTTGAGAGCTCTGTTTTAATGAGTTTTCCAGTACAGTTCATTCACAAGCTAGACGTTTCACATTCAACAGATTCTAAAATACTGATAATTTAGGAGAAGATGTTTATTAAGCACTAATGGAGGGAGTCTCCAGTGTAAAGCGTACAGCTTTAGGGTTTCTGGGTAACACCACAGGCTGTGATTTTGTTTAATTTTGTCTTATTCATTTCAAGAGATGAGAGAAGGACTGTATAGCTACTTCCATATCAAATGTATATAAATGTATTAAAATGTATATCTTATAAAGGGGTAAAAGTATGCTGAATTCTTTATTTGTAAAAATAATAAAGTTGCAAAGTTACAGCATTTATAAATGTGTATGTATGTAATCTATAGCTTCATATTCATTTATTGTGTGTGTGTGTTGGCACAGGAATGATGCATGGTGTGTTTGTGGCTCTCTGCGCTGTAGCTCTGAGCATAGCTGCCGCTCTCTATGTCGAGTGTGTGAGGGCAGACAGGCGCAGTGTGTGCAGTGTCGTGCGTCACTACCTGTCAGTTTGGTGTGTGAGTCGAGCAGGGAGAAATCAGAGAGACGCGCTGGAGAGAGACACACTGAATGTACGGAGAGCACAGGAGGAGACGCTGCTCAGACGACTGAGAGACACAAAACACACACGATATGGACTTGATTATCACTTTGACTCTATCACAGGTCTCTTACACACTCACACAGAGTTTCTTCCTTAGCTTTCACACCAACTGGGGGGTGGGGGTAAGGGGGATGTGAATACTTACGTAACATTTAAATGTATTTTTTGTAAATGATTCTTTAATATTTCTCCAAGACACCACAGAATTCAGAAAGTGTCACCCCATCACAACATACAAACATTATGAGGAGCTAATACGGCAAGTCGCCTCCGGAGAGAAAAAAGCCATTGTCATGGGGGCACCCATCCTAACGATGACATCAGGGTCATCGGGATGCAGCAAGATGCTCTTGAACACCAAAGAAACCAACAGTGACTATTTCTTACAGGGCATCTCAGTGTGTGTAGACGTCATGAGGAAGTCGTTTCCAGAAACGACGAGTCTCCAGACGAAAGTCAGGCTATTTTACCCAATGGCTGAGCGTTACTCTGAAGCAGGAGTACAAATTGTAGCAACGCCGTTTTCCTCTGTACACACTCTCCATGGCTGTACGAGTCCCCCAGCCATCTTAGAGGTAGAACAAAAAAAAAAAATCATAAAACTTTCACTGCACTGTATGTGTGTTTGTGTGTTCATCCACTGATTTGTTCTGTAGGTGCAGAATGAGCACAGTGCTCTGTACCTTCACCTGCTCTTCGCTCTGAGGGATCGTCACGTTGGCATCCTAGAGTCCAGGTTCTCCTGTGTCGTGTTTGATGCCTTCAGACTCCTGGAGGTTAAAATTCAAACTGTTTCATTCTTTAGCTTTAGATTTTTGTCGTATAGCTGACATCAGTTGAATGACGATTAAAAGAAAAGTGTGTGGCAGTATATACCTTTCCCAGGCTAACACACTAATAATCTAATGAAAATGAAATCATATTAGCATATCATTTTAATTTTATTACTAGCATACTTTGCATAGCAACATCTTAAAATATAATTATAAATTGTTAACTGATAATGTGTTGATACAATGAAACATGACTGATTTAAAAACCGAATCAGCGGTATAGATGCTATAGAAATGTCCGATGTACTCTGATATGTGCAATAGTTGACCTTTAAACCACACAATGTGTGATTGACTAACCCTCTCAATGTTTTTTATGGTGCAGGAGCATTGGGAGGACCTGGCTGATGATGTGGAATCAGGTCGGATCAGCTCCAGGATTGTTCTTGATGCCTGGCTCAGGTCAAAGCTGGAAAAGGGAATGAAACCAGATCCTGTTAGAGGTGATGAACTCAGGACTGCCATCAGCAAGGGTTTTGAAGGCATCGCTCTAAGACTATGGCCTCGTTTACACCTGATTCACACCGTTGACTCAGGACCACATCAGATTTATGGAGAGAGTCTCAGGCAGCACTACTGCAGGGGCGTGCCCTTCTATTCACCGCTCTACGCCACCACAGAAGGTCATTTCATCTGTAATTATGATTCTGTAATCAAGCACAGGTCTGTGCACGTGTATGACAAAAAGACAGAAAAACTGGTACAATAAAGAAGAGTATGGTGCAGTAAAGTGGAGTGTGGTGTGATACAGCAAAGTTTGGCAAATTATATTAGAACATGGTATAGTGTAGTGTTATAGAAAGTATATTGGATATAAACTATAATTGTATATAGTTTATAGTATGTTGAGAGAAGAGGACATATATTGTAGTATTGTTGAGGGTAGTGGAGTGGAGTACAGTGAGAGACGAGGGCATTATAGTGTAATGTGGTGAGAGTAGATGATCACAGTGGTAGAATGGAGTGTAGCAAGTATTGTGGTGCATTATGTAGTATTGTGGAATATGGTTTAGTATAATTGAGCATAGTATGGTAAAGTACAGTGTAGCATAATGTAGTATCGAGTCTTCCAGTGGCGTATAGTGCATTAGAGTCTAACATGGTGTAGTGTGGATTGACAGAGTGGAGTATGGTGAAGTATAGATTGATTTTGTGGAGTATGGAGTTTGAGTGTAGCATGGAGTAACATGATGTAGCAATGAGCACAGTGAAGTGTTGTGTAGTAGGGTGTTGCACTGATTCATACAGTGTACAGATACACATTCATACAGAGGGTTGTGTAGTACAGTTGAGTATTGTGTAGTAGAGAATAGTGTGTTGTAGTACAATGGAGTTCTGTATACTACAATAGAGTTCTGTGTAGTACAGTGGGGTGTGGTGTAGTACAGTGGGGTGTGGTGTAGTTCAGTGTAATGTGGAGTAGTAGAGTGGAGTTCTGTGCAGGTCAGTGGAGTGTGGTGTAGAACAGTGGAGTGTTGTAGGGTACAGTGGAGTGTGGTAGGGTACAGAGGGGTGTCGTAGGGTACAGTTGGGTGTGGTGTAGAACAGTAGAATGTGGTGTAGAACAGTGGTATGTGGTGTAGAACAGTAGAGTTCTGTGTACTACAGTGGTATGTGGTGTAGAACAGTAGAGTTCTGTGTACTACAGTGGAGTGTGGTGTAGAACAGTGGAGTGTGGTGTAGAACAGTGGAGTGTGGTGTAGAACAGTGGAGTGTGGTGTAGAACAGTGGAGTGTGGTGTAGAACAGTGGAGTGTGCTGTAGAACAGTGGAGTGTGCTGTAGAACAGTGGAGTGTGCTGTAGAACAGTGGAGTGTGCTGTAGAACAGTGGAGTATTCTGCATAGTGGTCGTAATAGAGCTCATATTTCGCTTTGTCTCAGGTCTGATCGGAGTGAATCTGTGGCCGCTCCAGGAGAGCAGACGCTATCTGCTCTGTCCTCGCTCCATGTTCTTTGAGTTTCTACCAGAGGAACATTTAGATGCACAACATGGACCAAACACACAAAACACACTCAGCACCCTGCTCATGGATGAGGTGAAGGAGGGGAAGAACTATGAGCTGGTCGTCACCAACGCCTCAGGGCTGTTCAGGTACCGCAGCTGTACCGTAATATCTGAATCTGTTTTCAAATTTAAAGCTGTGTGTTTGTGTGTGTGTGTGTGTGAGTATGTGTGTGAATATGTGTGTGCTCTTGGCAAACACTTATAAACCCCTAAACAAATTAGCAGAGTCTGAATTCACACAACATGCTAATCATGCATGGAGGTAAAAGCCTCCTGAAAGGAGAAGAAGAGAAATGGAGAGAAACTAAAAGGACAAAAAAAGAAAAGGGGAATAATTGAAAATCAAGAGGAAATAGAAAAAAGCTGTTGATTATTTTACTCTAATTTTGTGATACACAGAGTGTTTCTTCCCCTGTAGGTATCGACTTGGAGATGTAGTGAAAGTGGTCACGTTTCACAACCAGTGTCCAGTGGTGGAGTTTCTTTACAGGTCTGTATATAACACACACAATCAGTTTTGGCACCTGAGATATTTTCAATTAAGACTCTTCATTGGAGGTTTATGAGTCTTTAAGACATGTCCACTAACTGAGACTACTAACAAAGCATTTTTATTCTGTGTGTGTGTGTGTGTGTGTGTGTGTGTGTGTGTGTGTGTGTGTGTGTGCACGTGTATGTGTGTGTATATGTGTTGCAGACTAAGTGAGACGCTAAATATTCGAGGTGAAAAAGTGAACGAAGCCTTGTTTTTGGCTGCTCTAAAGAAAGCAGTGACACAGTGGCCCGGTGCTAAATTGGTGGATTATTGCTGTGCCGAGAGTGGAATTCTGGGTAATGATGGAACTTTGCATGATGGTTTCCAGCTGGTATCTGTACATTTGTGTTAGCTATTTGTTAGCTTTATGATCCTGGCTAGTAACAAGGAACAACAACTAAATAAGGAGAGCAGAAGGTGTGCTAATTTTGAAGCCAATTCTGAACGAATTAGAGAGGACTAGATTTTTTTTCACCCAAACCTGAATTGGCTTTTTCTTTATTCTTGGTTTACCAACAAACATGTAAGAAAGAAAGATACAAACTGTTTGGGGGAAAAAGTCTGGTGGAGCTAAAATGTTGAGGTTCTGAGTTTGTTGTGTTGTAGGAGACTCATCAGGAGGAGCTCAGCCTCATTACCAAGTGTTCCTGGAGCTGAGTGGTGTCAGGAACCTCACAGAGGAGCAGCGATATAAGGTTAGTTTATTATTATTATTATTATTATTATTATTATTATTATTATTATTATTATTATTATTATTATTATCTACAAACGATAAATTATTCAGTTATCCAATTTATTAAATGGAGCAAGAAATTCTCAGAAATCTCATGGAAGCATAAGGAATCAGATTATGTGGAAAGCCAGTGGGGTCAGAATCAGGGTGGAAATAGACATGATATAGGCAATGGATAACAGGAAAATAAATAATTGTTGATTATTTTATTATATATTATGTGACACGTGATGTATTAATATAATTTTAAATTATAGGTTTCAAAAATATGTACTGTGCAACTAAGATTTACTAACGGTTATACTTGTTTATCTTGTTTTCTCTCTCTCTCTCTCTCTCTCTCTCTCTGTCTCTCTCTCTCTCTCTGTCTCTCTCTCTCATTCTCTCATTCACACACACACACGCAAACACTTGCAGCTGGACATGTCTCTGCAGGCTGACTGTGCCATCTACAAGTCATTCCGCATCAAAGGCAGCGTCGGACAAATGAGAGTGCAGCTCGTTAGCAAGGGGGCGTTCCAGGAGCTGAAGAGTTACATGGTCTCCTTCTGCCACACCTCCAGAGACATGTTTCAGATGCAGCGTGTCATCCGCAAGAAAGAGTACGCTGACTTCCTGCTGAGGAAAACTGTTTCCTGATACACAGATTTTCATCATGGGAGACAGTGCACACACCCAGAAACACTTACACAGTTTCCAAAGCCAGAGAATTGAGTGAAACACAACGTAAATACACACAATCCTTCTGTGAATAAGAAACAGATTTACAGAGATTAATATCTTAAATATCGATTGCTACAGTGTTTGTAGTCAAAGTGTAGCTTAACAACCTGTATCGTTGTATCAAGAATTTTTATTTAGGAAACTGATTAAAGTTAGCTAAATGTTATCCATGTATTCTTAAGGATTAGCAGAAAAGACTAACACTTTCAAATTAGTGGAACTCTAGAAGGTTCTTGTAGCTCGCCGTCCTGTCACTGGCTAAGTGATGCTAATCCTGCGATGACTGGAGTTTATCTGGAAAATCTTGACGTGTCCAACTTAACAGCGCAGCGGATGTCTAGGCTGCGGCCCAAACAGACACCGTAAACTCGTGCGTGCTGAAGAAAGTTACATAAACAATGTAACGTAAACAAAGAATTACTTCTTCAGGGGAGTGAGACTTATTATTTCCATTCATTAAAGCAGTGTAAATGAGGGCATGCTCGCTATATAGCAAGCTAAACCTGTTATATTTTTAGTCCACTGATGTGAATGTGAGCTACTGACCTGGGATGAAACACTGCAGTGACGGAGCTCTGCAGAACGAAATATATTTCTCTTTATACTGCCTGTAATCAGCTGTGTCTTGGAAAGTTTCAAAGATTTTTCTGATCCTTACACCGAAACAGTAGACATTTTCTAGCTTAAATTCTAGCTCTGAGCAAAACAAGGGAGAAAAGCAAAAATCTGCAAAATACGTAATGTGGAAAGAAGAAGCAAGTCAGAGAAGAAAAATGACAACTGATGAAAAAATGGTGTGAGTGAGTGTGTGTGAGTGTGAGTGAGTGTGTGTGAGGGAGAGTGTGAGTGAGTGTGTGTGTGTGAGTGAGTGAGTGAGTGTGTGTGTGAGAGTGAGTGAGTGAGTGAGTGAGTGTGTGTGTGTGTGTGAGAGAGAGAGAGTGAGTGGTTTCTCCAGCAGATGGTGCTGCAGCATTACATTACTCTTTGTTCTTGCCAGGTCAAATAGATTTATTATACTGAACTCTCTTACATGTGTGGTGTTCAGGGAGTTTTGAAATGTTTACTTCTTAAAAAATTACAGGTTGTGTTGTGTTGAGTGCTGCAAAGAAAATAACAGAAGAACCGCCGGTGACATGAGCAGATAACGAAAAAGGGATGAAAAAAACGAGAGAAAGAAAGTCAAAATGGCAGAAATGGTGTGAGGGGGATAAAGGAATAAAAGAAATAAAAACAATCAAATAATGGATGGAAGAAAGAATATGGAAAAAAAGAGTGAAAAAAGATAAATAAGTAGATCAAATTTTAGAAATTTAAAACAAATGAAGAAGTGAAGTAAGAAAGAAAAATCAATAATAAAACATAGGGGTGCAGTAAAGAAAAATAAAAAAGAAAGAATTAATTAAAATAAAAAGTGAAGCAAAACTGAGCAAGTGAAATGAGATTAAACAATAATTATAAATTATTACTTACAATTTACAAATTATTATTATTATCTACAAACAATAAATTATTCAGTTATCCAATTTATTAAATGGAGCAAAACTGAGCAAGTGAAATGAGAGAAAAAACAGTTCAGTATGTGTGTTAATGGGAAAATAATAAGCGTCAGTAACATCGCATCATCATTTTACCACAACTGAACGATATACACAGTGTTTTATCCCTTACTTACTGTAGAGCAAATTCTTGCACTTACAACCTCATGGAAATTTCTAGAGATATCAATTACATGGTATGTTCTCTCTCTCTCTCTCTCTCTCTCTCTCTCTCTCTCTCTCTCTCTCTCTCTCTCTCTCTCTCTCCACACACACACACTGTCTCTTAATTGATCTCTCTGATGAGGTCCCTCTAGGATTCATTACATTTCCCTCCATTACTTTATTAAGTACTTTATTATTAAACTTTCGATGATACGCACTGAAACTGACCCCACAGCAGACGGCTGCTGATACCAGTGTTGAATAACACACACACGCACACACACACACACACACAACACCATACGGCAGGTAGGTATCCTTCTGAATTTAACTACACCCATCACACACATTTCAAATATCAAATATACTCTCACACACATCAACACTGAGGCAACTTCAGAGTGGTGTTACAGTGCTGTGGGTCACAACCCAACAAACCCAACAACTCATTAAATTATTCAATTTATTATAGAGTACGTAGAGTCATGAACACACGTGTGGGGTTCGGCTCAAATTCACCCGTTTTATATTTTTACAAAAAGAGTTTTGCATTTTTTGTAAATCATCCGCATGTGCAGAGGTATTTTACAGAGCTGTATTTCATATCCTGTGCCTTGCAATAATCTTTTGTTTTTGTGCTCCTATTGTTATTTAAACCTGTAATAAATAAATTAGATCAGTCACATTGTTCCCATACTATTTTTCTAGATTTGTGGTCTGTATTATAGTATTTTTTTTTTTTTACACAAATGATCATTTAGATAAAGACAATCTGTGTGATGGAAGTTTGACCAAAACAGTACCAAAGAGACAAAAAACAGGAACATAAAACAAGGGTTAAAGTGTTTGATCAATTTTAATGACTAACTTCAATTCAAATGTAAATACCTAAAATTTCACTTAATACTGATAACTCTCTATAATTTTCTATAATTATAATAAAATAAAACATGTACTGAGGAGGTGTGTGCTATGGGTGTAATGTTATAGACGTATCTGACGGCAGAACGCTTGTAAACCCCTGGGATGAGTGCAGAGAATGTATAAGTCTCATATCAAGTTAAAAATACATACATTCATAGATGATATAATCAATCCTAAAGTCAAAAAAAGACAATTGCTAAGTCAAAACATATCCTAATTCAAAAAATTCTTAAGTCAAGAATTGGTAGCTCCCAAGTCATGTACTAATTTATAAAACAATTAATTAACAATTCCTAACTAAAAATTTCCAAACGAAGTCCTACTTGGAGAAGTCAAAAAAAAAAATGATGATTATAAATCAGTCTACACTGAGGGATTAGGAGGCTCTTGGCTGTAGAAACTTTAGGATCTGTAATTTTAAACAGTGCTAAAAGCATACATTCTCTCCAGACCTATTAAAATAGAAAGATCAATTCAGCCTATAAACTCTTTTTTTTCTTTCATTGGTCAAACAACAGAACACACCTGGGCAACAAGAAAAAAAACTGTTAGTCATGTGTTCCAATATTTTTGCTCACCTAAAGATTGGGTGGCTGAGATAAAATGTGTTCTATATGACTTTTACCGCATAGATGTAATGATCCTAAACCCTCTGAAACTTAAATGTCTTCAGTCCACAGCAATAACAACTGAAATGGTCTTGCTATTTCAATACTTTCTGAGGGAAATGTAATATCCAATAATAACGTCTTACTGCTGAAGACAACGGGTCCCAAAGGGTCCATTTGTAATGTGCATAAATGTGTTCCTGTTGTGTTCACATTATAACACTTTTATGTCCACAGACCTGTTTAAAGACACATTTGTAGTATTAAAATGAAACCTTTTCACACTATCTTTCTTCTATTTGTAAGTACACACATTTGTGTGTGTGTGTGTGTGTGTGTGTGTGTGTGTGTGTGTGTGTGTGTGTGTGTGTGTGTGTGTTACCCCTCATATGACTCTCTTTGCATGGAAAGTGACAGATGGTAAAGGAGAGATGAAGAGGGAAATTCGACACACATACAGTAGCATGACACCGGATCCTAAAAAACCCTAACAAGTTCTTCTAACATGAAGTGTGTGTGTGTGTGTGTGTGTGTGTGTGTGTGTGTGTGTGTGTGTGTGTGTGTGTGTGTGTGTGTGTGTGTTCTGAACCCTTCTCTGGGCATTTGGAAGTGTGTGACCTCTCACTAGACACAATATGAAACCACGCACAGTCACACACCTTCTCACACTATGTCAGACTGTGTGGATTGATATCAAGATACAACTGAAGGTCACAGAGTACTTTCAAGGGGACAAGTTAGCTGTGTTTAGCAAATGAGTAGCACCGAAGTCATAAAAGAAAGACAAGTTCCACTTCAAGTCCAAAGTGAAGTCTCAGATCAGAAGTGAAAAGACTTAAGTCAAGAATTACAAGTCCTATTTTGAGAAAGTTTCACTTGAATTTCCACCTCAGGTTCCAATTCAGGAACAAAGTCAAGTCCCATTCAAGTCAGAAAGGAGTCAAGCCAAGAAAGACACATCCCAAGTTAACTTATAGACGAGTCCCAAGTCAAGTAGCAAGTCAGAGCTCAGGAGAGAAAGAACTCAATGTAAGAAAGACAAGTTCTACCTTAAGTTCCACCTAAATGGAAAGGTCCAAAAAAGCCAATCTACTGTTGAGTCTTCCTCATGTCAGGATCTTGTGACAACTCTAAGATCTCACCTTTAGTCAATTCATGCAACCTTGTAACCATGGACAATCAACTGTCCTTTTTCTGTCATTGCTAATTTGACAAGCTCATGTCAATTTCTCCTTTTCAACAATTTGCCCATTTTTATCCACACAGGCTGCCCAGATGTTGTTCGGTCTCTTATTTAGAGACTGCATTACTGTAACTTGCCCATGGTAGCTTTGCCTCTGAGCACAATTTGTACATCTGATCCAAAATGCAGCTGCATGTCCTGTTTTCAACCTTCTCCCAAAAGTTCTCCCACACCACCCCATTGCCGTACGTTCCTTTACTGGCTTCTTGTAGGTGCTGCATTACACGTAAAACAATAATGCTTGTCTACGAAGCCCAACACAGACCGGTTTCTTGCACTGCACCACATTCCCTCGGATCCTCCAGCACTGCTCCGCTGGTCCCACAATCCCTCAGGGTACAAGGCAGGTCTGCATGAATTTTCCATAGATGTCCGAACAGCTGATACACTGGCTGTTTTCAAACATTTACATTTGCGTCATTTGTCAGATGCTCTTATCCAAAGAAACATACAAAAGTACTTTGAAGTAGATGTCTTCTTGGGTCTATAAAA
>NC_062525.1:20331837-20386837 GCF_022655615.1 Tachysurus fulvidraco
GAAGGAGGATATGGAGCTGTCAATGTTAATTAAACTTGATTTAGAAGATGTAGTATCACGGGTGCTGTTAGGATCAAGATGAGGAAGGTGTCCGTACATTTCAGGTTGTGCACCTGTCCGACCGCCACCTGCAACAACAGTTTGGTTAAGGTTGGGTGCTATAACCGGGTTAGCACTACACGTCTAGCTGTTTAGCCAACTTATAGCAAAACAGTATACCAGTTCAACACTCAGGTTGAGCCAATTTAAGCTAACCAATCCATTGACTTTAAAGTGGGGAGGAATCTAGAGAACTTGAGGAAACCCACAATGACAGACACAAATAGATCTAAATATTTTGATATAATCTAGGTCTAGATATGAAACACAACACAGACAGTAGCCCTGTAACACTGGGTTCCTGGGTTATCTACCACTTTTTTGTTTTATATTAGCAAGTCTATCGTACCATTCGCATACAAATCTAATTTTACACAATTTCCGTCTAGCAATTATCTCGTTATGGAAATTATTTTCAGCCACACAAGACCAAGGTACAATCTACATTAATATGAGAACCTTGAACAACAAACAGATCATCACATTCTGACAAAATCTGACAAAAATATGTAGTTCTAATTTTACAAATTATTTGTGCAAGCTTCTGTGTAAGCATCTGACCAAGCAGAATTAAGACTTCAACAGCACTGTGGTATAAATATACAGTAGGATGAAATGCACCAGAATTTTATTTAGACATACCTATTTCTGACATGTGGCTCCATGCACTTTTTCCGATGTGGCCACTGTTCTCAGACACAGCGAGATCAGCCTGAAGGTGATGATGAGGATGATAAAGGCCTTGGGATTCTTGATGAGCGTGCATGCCGGTGGTGTATGCCGCAGTGTTTGTTTGTAACATGTGCACTCCATAGGGGTAAGAGGACATGGAGGTGGTGTAGTGATGAGCGGCTGCTTGTGCTTGTAAAAGGTGCATCATGTGATGCAGGTCCTTTGTTAGCTGAGACACTTCTTGGTTTAGGCTGACCATCTAGAGATGGGAAGGAAGGAGTATAGACATTTACTAGCTTTACTGTGCCTTGGTTTATAAGAACGTTTGCCTGAGTAGTACTTTCTTGGTAGAATGTTCTTGACCCATATTTGAGATCAGGGGCACAAAACGAGTTACAGAAAATGTATGAAATAAAAAACTGTATAACTGCAATTATCAAATCATGTAATACAGATAAAGATGTAACTCAGACACTGCTCTTTACAAATGTGATGAACATTTCAGAAACTTTTTTTTACAGTCTGTCCCCTTTGGGCATTCTGTAACTTAGTTTCCTGTTCTTGGCCGAAAGTTCTAAAAACCAGTGCAGTGTTCTGCTCGTGTGAGATCATTTTTTGCTCACCGTGGTTTTTAAGAGTAGCCATTTAAGTTTGCCCAAAGCTCCAAATGCTGACCTGTATAAAGTTGTTATCAGATCTAACAACTCTATAGTGACCGCCATTGGCCATAATTAATTTGACCTTTGTCTGGGATTATAACCAATCATATTTCAAACAGTCAAACAGTCATACAATCATATCTCTTCCAACTTCAGATGCTTAGTCTTGTCTTGTGATCTGTGTATCTAAACTAGCTGGTGGGAGAACTGGCAGTACTATAGAATGGCTTTTACACCCTACAGAGCCCTATAGAGGGGCAAGGTCAGGATCAGGGGCAGGGGCAGAGGCTAAACTACAGTCAATGTTCAGACAGACAGTTCACAATTACAAAGTCCAAACCATGTGATCATGTGATGTTAATGGATATCGTTTGTGCAGTATGGTATGTTTTATTGAACCCCAAGAGAGAAGGAAAAATGAAAGGATGAAGGAAAATTTCGGGTGGAAAATGGCCAGTATGAGGGATGAGGCAAGAGATTTTTTTTTGCAGCACTCCCCTTATGGAATTATCTGCAATGCGGAGACACTCTGTGGCTTAATGCATGTTATACCTCACTGTACCTGCATCCCATCTGTTTGTGTGTGTGTGTGTGTGTGTGTGTGTGTGTGTGTGTGTGTGTGTGTGTGTGTGTGTGTGTGTGTGTGTGTGTGTGTGTGTGTGTGTGTGTGTGTGCTATTTTGGGTGCCTGCTTTTGAGTGGACATGAAATCCTACAGTAAAATTTACAGTGAATAGATCGTGTGGTTGTGTCCACAATGGAGTGATAGTGATTGTGTCCTATGATAGTGCACTGTAGTGAACAGGGAGTGAGTAACTATTTTCCACATTAGGTTTGTGCCTGTACCTTTTTATTGAGCTGACTGATGCTCTCTCGCACCTCTGTATCATGGAGCAGTGTACTGTTCACCTGATCATTACCTATAAACAAAACATGAAAAGTGGATGACTAATTAATCAGAAGAAAGAAAGAAAGACCCAATAAAAAAGAAAGAAGTGATTCTTATCCTGTAGCATTTCAGTGTATTTGTGTTGGTATGTGGTACAGCACGGTTTTGTGTTACACACTGCTCTTAATGTACCTTTCGCTGTACTAGAGCTGTTCCTGCTGTGCTCAGCATTGAAATGAAACACACGTCCATTATCCTCAATCCCATCAACCACCCTGTTGGACACACACACACACACACACACACACACACACACACACACACACACACACACACACACACACACACACACACACAAAATATAAATAAATGGGCCAATTTCAAGTTCAATTAAATAAGAGGGTGTATGATGTCACGCTATGCATTACAGGCAACTTTTCAATTGTACGAACCTTGGGCTGAGGTCCGGTGGTGCGAAGCAACTGAGCGTCGGAATGAGGAGTTTGTTGGGTTTCCGTGCAGTGAATCCCTCCTGAATTGTGGGAGGGGCATCATGTGGCAGATGGTCAGATTTGGGGTGTGGTTTTGGTGATACACTTTTACAGGTTCCTCTCACCGGGGAACGGCAGCGGCGTAGCGCGTTAAACTGCCGCAGCTCATCACCCAGCAGGTTACCCAGGTTTGGGAGGTGAAGGTTCCGGCGAGATCTCGATGCTGGAGAAAGGTGACAGTGTTCATCTGCTTCTCCGACAGTTTCGATCATACAGGAATGCTTTCCATCAGTCACTGCTCTTGAGTCGATTCTATTGTTCTGTTAAAAATGATAAAAAAGTAATAATAAAAAATGTTTTTACATTGTCTTCTTCTTGAAATCTTTGTCAATTATGTGTGCTTAAATTTTCATCTGATTTTCAATTTCATCTAAATTTTCAAATATCATCTGAATTTTATATAAAAAAATTTTTTTTTGGGGAGGCTACATTTTTTTTTTTTTTTACATTTTTACATTTTTTACTTTTTTAAAAATATTTTTTAATTACGTAGGCAAAGTTCCTGGTATTCAGATTCGGTTATGCACATGATTAAGTGTCTTACAAGTAGTTCGCAACTGTGTGGTTGCCACATTTTTTTAAGTAAGTTCCTAAGTATTAGAAGTAGCATAAATTCAAAAAACAAGTTTAAAATGGAAATAAAAAAGAATAACAAGGTGATATATGAAGGAGTTGGTGAGTGTTTAAATAAATACAATCAATATATGATCCATGGTTTAATTAAACACTCATTATTCAGCAGCACATAGAATAGCACTTGAGCCAGCACAGTTTATTATTTGGCTATTTACAGATATTTTTATAGCTTGTACTCTGCCCTTTACTTGTGTATGTGAACTCAATAAAGATCATGAAACTGTAATGTGCTTGCTGATTTTATTACACACTGAATTCCCTATATTGACTTTATAAATCAATCACCAACATTATTTCAATATTCAATCTTCACAACATGTTAATTCAATTCAACTTACATGAGGAAACCTTGGAGAACGTGAGAATCTTGCAAGACCCTAAAGAAACAAAAGTTAAACAGTGAAAACACAGACTAGCTAACTGGCTAACACTTTTTTTTTACTTTTATGTTATTAAAATGTGCTTTCAGGCTGGTGATTAAAGTTTATATTGAGACAATGACTGCTGGCTGGTTTGTGCGTTTTTAGTTTCCATCTCAGCAGATCAGCCCTCACAGTGTATATTTAATTAGGTGTATATTACGGACTGTTTACACTGTCACGCAAGCTCATTATGCCCACAATAATAAACAAAACAAATAGAACATATTAGTCTGAGAACACACTCTTCATGTATCTGATTTAAAAATAATGTGCTCATTTTCACACTTGTCCTGTCTCACTGGTGCTCAATTAGCCACCTCAGCCGGATTTAATCAGAAACTAACGAATAAACAGGACATCAAATGCTTCAAAACTCATGGATAATTCAAACGTTCAGAACCGACTGTGCTTCAGGCTAGGATGTTTGGGCATTGTTAGTGCACTTCAGAGATAAACTCAGTCCCATTCAGGAGCCAATTAGCATGCTAGCATCATACTTATTGTTCTCAATGGAGAAAATCCCATAATTCTGTTCACCTCAGCACAAACAGCCAAGAGACAAATTTTATATTTGTATCTCTGTTTATGTTTGTCTTTATGTTTTGTTTGTATTTAAATTTAAATTTGTTTGTATTTGTCCTCATAAGTTATGAGTATTTCTGCTTGTCTACAGTTAAAAGTTTGTCCTTATGTTCATGTTTGTCTTTGTCTTTTTAAGTTTCTTGTCAAGCTCATGTTTGTTTTCATGTTTTATTAAGTATGTGTTCATGTTTCTATTTCTGTTTGTTCTTGTATTTAAATTTGTATTTAGGATTGTGTTTTTATTTAAATAAAATTGTAATAAGTAAATTAAAATTTGTAGTAACCCGATGGTTTCAGGAGCAGATTTTTTTTTTCCTCTGGTTTTTGTTGTTCTGTATGTTTGTGTGTGTGTGTGTGTGTGTGTGTGTGTGTGTGTGTGTGTGTGTGTGTGTGTGTGTGTGTGTGTGTGTGTGTTGATTCTTTGCCTGTGACCTTGCTTCTGTTCCTGTAGTGGACACCTCGTTTCTTGTCAGTGGGGGAGGTCACAGATTGGACTGGTTTGTTTATCTTTTTCCCCCAGCTGGATATACACCCTTTTTTCTCTCTCCCCTGCTCCTGTGGAGATACGGCCTGATGTGGGCATTTACAGGAGATGCTTCCCACCAACCCCCCTTCGGAGCTTTCCTCTACTCGGCTGGGCTGTGGGCTTTGCTCTGCCTGTTTGGCTTGGTTCTCTACTTTGTCCTCTACTCTTCTGCTCAACTGAGGAGGTTTTTTTTTGCTTGGTGGTGGATGTCACTTGGGACACTTTGGCATTGGCACCGTGTTCCTCACTTCCTTCCCCATGCCTCACCGTGATCCTCGCTCCTTTATGATCCTTTATGTCCGTGATCCTTCATGTTTGTTATGCTCTTCACTCTTTGTGAATCGCTGTAACCCTTGCTCACCATCTGAACCTCGCTGCTCTTCTCACTCCCTTTTGGTTCTTGCCAGGATCAGGATTCCCCAGGTTTTACGGGTAGGGTCCCGGATTGGGGTGTTCGAAACCGCACCTCGAGGGTGGGGTAGTGTCAGGACTCTGCTTGGACGTTCCAGCAGCATATTGTGTCACGTGTCTCGCGTTTGGACTCAACTGTACCTAATTGTCTGTTAATCATCTTGTCTATTTACTTCCTCCATGTTGCATTCAGCTTCACAGGTCCTCATCTTTTCTTTATTGGTTTATGTAACCTATTTTTAAGCCGTGTTGTGTTTCTTGTTTTTCGTGATTTTTTTTCCCCATCTATGTTTTTTTAATTCTTTGTTATTAAATTGTCTTTTGTTATCTCTGCTTTGGGTTCGGTTTTTATCTTCGCTTTGGCAACTGTCATTTATGACAAGCTGATCCTGATTAAAAAGAAGTGATTTAATAATAGTGTTTCCAGCTTTAGTAAATGCTACATTGAGACTGTATTACTCTTGGAATGGTTGTGTGTGTGTGTGTGTGTGTGTGTGTGTGTGTGTGTGTGTGTGTGTGTGTGTGTGTGTGTGTGTGTGTGTGTGTGTGTGTGTGTATTCACCTCAGCCTCACTGCCCTCTCTCAGGTTGTATGTTAGGTTATGGTGAATGTCATCGGTGAACACGCTGGCATATTCGGGGTAAAGCTCCAGCACCTCCCTCAACCCTTTAACACTGATGTACTGCAGGTCACAATATGTCAATGCCTTCACATCTGCGTTCGTCTTAATCACCTGATCCTGTCCTGGCAGGTCCGAACCAATCAGGTCGCCCTTTCCTGTGATGACATTGACAGATAGTTATTTACTTTTGCAAAAAAAAAAATGAATGTGTGAGTCTTGTACATTTTACACACATACTGCACCATTTTAAACATAATAATTCAAATGATATGATTAATTAGACTAAAGAGAATCCCAACTTATTCTCTCTTTGTTTACAATATAGATTAGTATGTTATGGCTTTGCCAGGAAATAGCATTAGAGTAAACAGGCTAAACTTAGGAACCAGTGTTAAAGTAAACAGACTAAACCAAGAAATAATGTTGCAGAAAAGAGGATTATGCAGAAACTAGCAATATTGCAACCTGTCTGAACTAGGAACTAGCATCACAATAAACAGACTAAGCCAGGAACTAGCATTACAGTGATCATGCTAAGCTAGGGACTAGCATTAAACAGGCTACACCAGAAGCATGTTATACACTGTAAAGTACAGCTAAGGTGGTATATAATTGTTTATTACATTTTAATAACAGTTTTAGTTTTAAATCCTTTATTTATTTAATTATTATTTAATGTTTGTACTTTTGAGGCTCACCAACAGCCTAAGTGTAAAAACATACTTGGCCAATAAACCTAGTTCTAATTCTGATAGTACGATGTGGTTTAATACAACAGTTTACAATGTTATGAAATATATATAACAATACTAGAAACTAAAATCTTTTAATCCCTTCAATACATCCATTCTCTATAGTAATCATACTGTATACGCTGTCATAAACATCCTGCATGTGTGAATATAGTTTAATACATTGTTATTACACTTTTATAGCAATTTTTTTATCTAATCGCTCACACAAACAAGAAGAACAACATAATTGAAAATAATATACTGATATTCAATAAATATGCTGTTTAATACAACCTACATGGTTAAACATACAGTATTTTTCCATGTATAAATGCCCCATGTATAAGACGATCCTCACTTTTCCAACCCAAAATTAAGAAATTAATATGTGACATTATTTACATTTACACTATTTACTGTAGAGTGTCACCCCTGGTTCCCCTCAAGGTTTCTTCCTTTTATCATCTCAGGGAGTTTTTCCTTGCCGCCAACTTGCTCATTAAGGATAGCGATAGATATATCTATTTTAAATGAAGATAATCTTTTTTAAATTAATTTTAAACTTTAAAATTTTAACTTCTTCTTCATATTATTATATATTATATTTTATATAGTTATTATATTTATTTATTTATTATATTTATTTTTCTCTCTCTTCTGTTTCCATACTTCTGTAAAGCTGCTTTCAGGCAATGAGAAATTGTTAAAAGTGCAATACAAATAAATTGAATTGAAAATTGAATTGAATTTAATATTTTAATAAAACATCGCTTATGTATTATTTTATTTTCTGACATTTTTATGGGCTCCAACATTACCAATCCCTGTCACATCTGCTCACTGGTTATACGCTCTCTGAACTGTTTTTTTCAGCATCAGTTTACATCCTTTACATAAGGCTCATAATTGGTGGAAGCCTGTTTGCAGAGAAAAGCTATCAGCAGTTTCGCTCGTGATTAGAGGTCAGTGATTGGAGGAAGCATGTATGCAGAGACAAGGTATGGGCAGTTCGCAACCATGCGGTCCTCAATTTTTAGTCTAACTTCTCATAAATGGAAAAAATACGGTAGTTTATTTCATTGTTATAACAGAGAAAGAATAGAAAGAAAAATAGTTAAAACCTATAGTTCAGACTTCCAAGAGTACCTTAAAAAAGCAAAGATGAAAATAAACAGCACTAATCTGCACTAATGTTATATCCAGCTAAAATGGAACATTATAGTTTATGACACGCACAAAAGTAAACACCTGACTGGCAAATTGTACAGAAAGTACAGACCCAGTATAGCGAGCACCATGCTGTCCTTGAGAACCTCAAGGGAGCCAGAGCAGACAAAGTAGTTAGCATGGAGTGCGTCTCCCTGGCGGATCAGATACTCCCCCGGTGCGCAGAATGAGGTTTTAATGTGCAGCGATAATGAACGCAGACAGCCACGACTTGCACCCTCAAATACAGGAAGCTGCAGGATATCCTTGTTCAGGTGCATGGCGATGTCGGCTCGGAGCTCGTCCGGAAAATCATGCAGAAGCTGTGGATGAAGAGGACGACAAAGCATGACTACATCAGACAAGAGTAAGTTTGACTGAAAGAGATCACATGACCTAAGAAATCAAGCTAAATTGTTTCTTTTGCTAATAGCATTTAGTTAAGATCATTGACTATATTTTATTATTTGGCTTGCCTCCGAGTGTGCTAGCTAGTTGACTGAATTCATAAGCATGTTGTTCAATTTATTTCTGCTGAAATAAACAAAATAAAGGTTTATTATTATGCTTTTATGTGCACAAATGGCAGACAAGTTGATATGCTAAGATATGTTGTTAGTTAATAAAAAAAAATTCATCCACTGTGCTGACTTGGATCCTGGAAAGGGAGAAAACTGCTAAAATGTTTCAGTTAGCTAGCTAGCTGTAGTAGTCAGATTGCTCTTTACTAGAAGAAGTAACAATTTTTATATCACATGTTTTGCTTCACCTGATTATTAGCCTTGTCAGCATTACCTGGTACATCTCAGTGCTTTGAGATTCTGAATTTTTGTGTAAATCCTGCAAATTACTATTAATGATTAGTAGGTTTCTTTTGCTTACCTCATTTGCATCAATGCCGTTATTAACAGACCATGTCGTCTGGAAATACTCAAGCATGCGCTGTTTCAGCTGCCGTGGGAGTCTGTGGACTCGTATGAAGTCCTTCAGATCCTTCATGCGCGTGTGATACAGCGAGCGGCGGGAATACATGCGTTGGATGATGGCTGTTACATTTCCGAACACTACCGCATGCATGAGAGCTGTAATAACCAATCACAAGATAGCTAGTTAAACACAAACTGAATAACGTTGTTTGGTTGTCTGTTATATGCTTTACTTACTGATTAGTAGCACAAGCTAACTGTAGTACTGTAGCTTAATACACTCAACAGTGGCACCAATTAATTCTGCTACTTTCTTTATCAAGCTTTCTTCAGGATTGATTGTATGATAAAGTAAAGGTGAGGTTATAGATTTTTATCCCATTTTTACATGTCAAACAATAAATAGGAGCTAAGGGCAAACAGGAACTAAAAGAAATAAGGATTTGGATTAACTTCTCTAAATAATAATAACAAATCTTATTAGTACTGTTAGGGATCAGCACGGACTTTTGGCCATGTGTGTTTGTTATTGTTCCTCGTTGCATGTCTGCCCCACCTTCGTCTGCTCCGCCCTGTCACCACACCTGTTCCTCATTGTGTCATCATTGTCCTATGTATAAATGTGAGCCGTGTTGCAGATGGCAGCGCGGATTCATTAGTTATGTTTAGTTCCCAAGTCATTGTTAAGTGTCGTCGTTTGTATTATTTTAGTCCTCGTCATTTTATTGTATTTGTCTTTATCATTTATTAAACCCCATTCCTTTGAAGCTATCCTGTGTACGGGTCCGTCTCCTTCCTCCTCTGGTTGTGACAAGTACAGATAAGAAATGTTTAATCAGCTTACAAGAAGGAACGCGATTAACAATAACTCTGTACAGCTGTGTTGAGCAGAAAAGTATCTCAGAACACCCAGCGTGTTGAGGCAGGAAGAGGAATCTGAGGCTGCAGTCTCTGCAGGATCATGTGTAGCAGGTGAAGTTTTATACAATAGAAAAAGCGAATGTACACAGAATATGAATTGTTGGTGTGGTTTTGGTTAAGCGAGTACCTCCAATCAGCATGGTGCAGATGGAGAAGATTTTCTCAGCATCCGTGTTAGCGCACACGTTTCCGAATCCGACGCTGGTGAGGCTGCTGAGGGTGAAGTACAGTGACGCAATGTAGGCGCTTCGTACAGTCGGACCTCCAAACGTGCTGTTCACGTACGGGCTCTCCAAGCGCTTTCCAAGCTCATGCAGCCAACCTGAAACAGACACCATCCAAAGAGTCTGAACCATTTGATTTATTCTCTCAGAGAAACGGGGGCATCTTCATGATAAAATTCAGACCCAAATGCAGGGATTTTTTTTTATTATTATATTTTATTAAATAAAACATAACACAAAACCCGGGAACACACTTGGGGAAAAGAAACCAAAACTCAAAAAACAAGACCAAGCACATGAAGACAATACAAAGACGAAACAAATGGATATGGATAAATAGGGCAGATAATTAGACACATAAGGGACAGATGTGCTGATGTGGGGCAGACACGTGAACACAAAATGTAAACAAAAATCACAAGTCCGGGCTACATCCCGATAGTACCCACCCTCAAGGCCTGGCTCCCGATGTGCCAATCCTGTATCATACAGAATATCCAGGGGAACCATGATCCCGGTGAGATCCAGGAAGGGGGAGCTACAGTAGGCACACAGCGAGGCAGGTGAGGAGGAGTGAGGCACACAGCGAGGCAGGTGGGGGGAGCATAGCCAGAAGGGGGCCAAGCAACATCCACAGCCGAGCGATGTCCACAGCCAAGCAGAAGGACTGAGCAACTTCCCACCTGCCTCGCCGTGTGCCTCACTCCTCCCCAATTCTAGCCAGGATTGTTGCCCTTTGGACTTTTGGGAGTGATTCTAGATCGGCACGTCAGGAGACGGGGGTACTGTCAAAAACAGCTTGGATTTTTCCCTGTCTGAACACTAGGGGGACATTTTGTCTTGTGTCATGTGCATTTTATTTTGTTCACATGTGTTAGCCCCGTCCTATCCTTATTGGTTCCCACCTCTGCACACCTGTCCCTTGTGTTTTCAATAATTGCCTTCCCTATTATTACACCAGTTATCTTGTGTGTGTTGGTTGCTGAGACCTTGTGTTTCTGTGTTCCTCTGCTTGTGGTGTCTTTGGTTTGCTGTCTTTGGTTTGTTGTTATGTCTCCTTGTTTTCTGTTTTGTTGTCTCGGTTCCTTTGTCTTCCCCAGTGTTTTTCCATGTGTTTGTATTTTTTAATAAAGCCCCCCTTTTAGGTTATCCCTGACTTTGAGTCTAATTCCGCTCTGTGAAGACACCCTTTTCTGACACATTCACCGAAAAACAAAAGTGCGTGTGTGTCTTACCAATGTCCCAGTCTTGTTGGTTAGCGTTGCGTTCCATCTCCTTCCGTCCAATGACGTACCAGATGCAGGCCATCCAGTGAGCAAGCAGAGCAAACATGGACATGAGGAGTGTAAGCACCATGGCACTGTACTGAGAGTAACGATCCAGCTTCTGAAGTAAACGCAGAAGTCGCAGCAGACGTACCGTCTTCAGCAGGTGAACCAGAGATGTCTAATACACACATGGTTGACCTTGTGAGCAGCTTCCACTGACAACATGATTAGTGTAGCTAATTAATGAGATGCAACCTCTAAAACTTGCACAGAGTCTCCTTCCAGAAAAGTCTAAAATACAATATGCCTTAATTTGTGTATCCGTATAATTCTCGTGAACTTCTTTTTTACTCACGACGGTGACATTGAAGGCGTAAAGGAGGTCGAATGGCAGCGCTGCCACCAAATCCACAAAGAACCACGTAGCAGCATAGTGGATGCAGATAGAGCGCGAATCATAAACCACCTGCCCGGACTGGCTCACGTATGTGGTGCGGAAATTCAGAATGATATCTGTGAGAAGCGAGAGAGAGAGAGATCATATTATAGAGATGCTCTGAGATGTCACATGAGCAACAGAAGTATTTTACCGACTATAATGTCCTTACCAAGGATGAACAGCATCTCCACAGCGATGTCCGAGACAATGGTGCTCCTGGCCTCTGTGTCTGATTCCACATACGGGGTGAAGCAAACGTTGTACGGCACTGTCACAGCCACGTAGAATGTCGCCAGAAGGATCATCCAATCCCACAATGCCTTGCTGATGCTGTAGTGGAGAAGGATGAAGCGGGATTTTTGCACTGCTGCAACCTTGTACTCGGGCAGTGATGGCTTCTCGAACATGTTCTGTTCAGAAAAAAGAACCCAAAGTTCTGAATATTTTGTAGGGTGATAATCAGCAACATAAAATGGTTTCTCTAAATTATTATATAGTGAAGTTTGTTTAGTTAATGAATAGAATTTAATTTATGAATGTAAACAAATAAAACATAGTACACAGAACATCTAATGATCTTCAGTGAACATTTAAGGGCCCCCCAGAGAAACAACCAAGGACATTCTTAACACTGTCCTCCTGGAGAATTTTCACAAAGTTCCCTGGAGAACAGATGTTTTCATACATAAAGGTTCCAGTAAAGGTTCTTCAAAGTTCCAGAAAAGAAGGTTACCATTATTTGGAAGGATTTTTCAATTGATTGCACGACCAACCATAATGGTGAAAGAATCATGGGCCCCAATGTGCCTATTTATTTAAGATCCATTAAGCTTCTTCTTACCAAATTGAAATCAATCCAAAGAACCTTTTTTTAACACCCTTTGTTTTGAACCAGAACCAAACATCAGGTGTTTTATGGCACATTCTTCAGGGTTGTGCAATTTTCCCACTGATTGAAGAGGTGGGAATGTATAACGTATAATCCTACACTAAAAAACATTTACCATTGTGTCCAAGACAATCCCTTTGGATGACAGCTTCATAGAGGTCATCATGGCAGACAGATTTTGCAGCACTGACTCATTTAAGTTCAATGTTTTGGTTACATTCTGCTAACACAATAAGTATAGAATTTATTTGCTAGTATTATATTTAGTCAGCTTGAATTGTTTGTCAGTTTCCTTTTTCCTCAAAGTGTTTTCTTCCTCATATACCAAAGCAATTAGGGGTTTTGTATCTGTTTACAGTTTAATGTTCAACCTCCACAACATCCTGTGCTCACATATTTCATAGCCGAAACTCCTAACTAACTAGGGGGGCATGGTGGCTTAGTGGTTAGCACGTTTGCCTCACACCTCCAGGGTTGGCGGTTTCCTCTCCCGGTCCAAAGACATGCATGGTAGGTTGATTGGCATCTCTGGACAATTGTCTGTAGTGTGTGATTGTGTAAGTGAATGATAGTGTGTGTGTCCTGCGATGGGTTGGCACTCCGTCCAAGGTGTATCCTGCCTCGATGCCCGATGACGCCTGAGCACAGGCTCCCCGTGACCCGAGAAGTTCGGATAAGCGGTAGAAAATGAATGAATGAATGAATGAATGAATGAATGAATGAATGAATGAACTCCTAACTACACAGCACATACAAAGTTTTTTTCTTAACTTCTGACCAATCAGAATCCAGACTCAACAGCACTGTATGAAACAACATATGAAACTCTGGTCATCATACTGCAATTTTACAGAGATGAAAATAGGTCTGTTAGTTGTGACCTCTGGTGACCCCATGACCTCCATCATGAGCCTTGTATAGAAAATTCCCTTCACATTCTATCAAATTAAAGATCCACAGTGGAGTGAGGTGAAGCTTTTAACATTACATGTCCTTCTGTCTACCTTCTGCATCTCCTCTGGATTCTAATCATCACCTCAATCATCTTCCTCTTCCATTCTGGCTTCATTTTCCTTGGTGTCAGAGCGACGAGTATCCAGAGAGTCAGCAGAAAACGTCTCTTTAATCCTCCACCGGCTGTAAATCCTGATTCGGGTCTGCCACAAAGGGGTCATGGAGAACTCTTTTCTGCCTCTCAGTGTCAGATGATTAAAATGATTTAGGTTTTTAGCATTTGGACATGTACATGTATTAGACGTTACCTCCTGATAATGCTATTTAAACAACATCCAACAGCGAACATTTTCAGGAACATTGTGATGTAATTTTTGCAGTGGTTACATGAATAAAATGCCTAAAACAATGCGTGATACTTACAGTACCACAACACTGCTGAATTCTTGTTTCCTATTGGTAACAACTTTCATCAAGTCGTTATCTGTTAACAGGTAGCGAAAGAAAGTTATAGAATTAAATGATAGAATTAAGATATTATCATAATCATTTAACGCCTGACAGCTTTATTATAAATTGCTCAAATTAACAGTGTGTGTGTGTGTGTGTGTGTGTGTGTGTGTGTGTGTGTGTGTGTGTGTGTGTGTGTGTGTGTGTGTGTGTGTTTGCTTTCAGTTCAGTAGATTATTTCAGGAAGTAGGAAAAAAAATTAAAACAATGCTGTGAGCACCACTTATTTTTGAAGCTAGTAACCATGACAACCGCAGACTAACAAGAGCAGGACGAGCAAAGGTGGCAAACGATGTGCGATTTGAGCTGCTTTATAATGACCACAGCTCCTTTTCATTTAGCAGGGGCACTTCTTCTGTGGCACTTTTAATCTTGTGGCAAATTATGGGAGAGGGGGAGAGAGAGAGAGAGAGAGAGAGAGAGAGAGAGAGGACAGAGAGAGAGAGAGAGAGAGAGAGAGAGAGAGAGAGAGAGAGAGAGAGAGAGAGATAAGGGGATATTCTTACTCCTTTGGTGGTAACAATCTTTATTACAGTTGCTATCTCCACATTCAAGCATACCCCTATATTCCCTACTACAATGGAAAAACAAGTGCACTATGTAGCACTCTGTGTAGCGTTATAGCTCCCATAATGCCTCAGGGCATAATTCAAATTCATATATTTCAAGAACTGAAAATCTATGAAAACAACTGAACAAATCTTTTTATAAAACTGCCTGTCTAGCAACTAGCCGCGATATCATTGTGTTCATGAGTAAAATTCTACAAAGCCCCACTGTTGAAAGTCTTACTTAATAAAAATACAAAGCCTTAATGTAGTAACATGAGGAAATGAAGAAAAAAAAAACTAGTCATGGTCTCGATGTAGTAACACAGTACCAGAAGATTAAAATTTGGCCACAATGTAGTAAAGTGAGAAAACTATATGTTGATAAAACGAAGCTGTTGTAACGTAGAGTTTGAGGCAGGGCTAGAATCCATATGTGGTTTAATAATATATAAAGACAAAGCAGACAAATCCAAAACAGGAGCAGAAGCAAAGTCGAGAAACAGGCAATAGAAAACACAAAACACAATAAAGTCTGTGATGCAAACAAATCCGAAAGCACACAATATGAAAAAACACAGTAATCAAATAAGCAGAGACAGGGATGATGCACAGTATGCAATGAACAGGATTACAAGGAATGTAGTGAAACTAAAAATATTTTGTGCCGGAGTCGGCGTGAGAGCAAGGCTTAAACCCGTGAGTCTTTGAACCTGAAAACACTCAATATTGAGGTGAGGTTTTCCTCTGGAGGTGAGTTGGGGAAACTGTCGCTGGCATCGTTACAGTTGTGGCTTTGATTTAGTAATTTATTGGGAATGAGATCTGAGTCTGCCTCTCAGTTCACTAGTCAGGGCACTGATCAGGGAGCAGGCCATTTTAAGTTCTGTCTCAATGGCAAAATATTTCCAGCATACCGGAACGTTTGAAAAACTGGTTGAACCCTAACTCTATGTTGATAATGAGGATGTTCTCTGTGGGGTGTGTACAAGTGTGTGTGTTGTAAATATGTATTTGTCTCAGCAGTGTGTGTGTGTGTGTGTGTGTGTGTGTGTGTGTGTGTGTGTGTGTGTGTGTGTGTGTGTGTGTGTGTGTGCGTGTGTGCTTGTGTGCGTATGTGCGTGTGCGTGTGTGTGTGTGTGTGTGTGTGTGTGTGTGTGTGTGTGTGTGCGTGTGCGTGTGTGTGTGTGTGTGTGTGTGTGTGTGTGCATGTGTGCGTGTGTGCGTGTGCGTGTGTGTGTGTGCGTGTGTGTGTGTGTGTGTGTGTGTGTGTGTGTGTGTGTGTGTGTGTGTGTGTGTGTGTGTGTGTGTGCGTGTGTGGGGGGCGAATTGTGTCCACTCGTTATTCTTTCGGCAGCTTTAAAGGCAGGAACAAAGAAATACAAGCTAAGTGGATTTTTCATCCCTTAAATGCTATAAATACTCTTAATCAGGAACAGACCTTTAATGCTTTAATGTGGACCGTGAAGAAGCTTTTCTTTCTCACCCACAAATTTGCACAATGTGAACAAAACAATCAACCTTATTCACCAACATTTTCTGAATTCATTAATGAGCTGTTTGAGGGTGACCTGGAAAGCACTGAAAAAAAAGAAAAAAAGACTCTCAATACCTGCTACAGCTTTCAAAAAATGGACCAGTCATCAATCAGTGGTGCGTACACACACACACGCGCGCGCACACACACACACGCACAGAGGGAAGCGGATGAGAGATAGATGAGCGCTGTAACACTTTTGGATGTGAGCTGCTAAGACACATCAGTTATCAGGTCACACTTAGACTGCATTAAACAAAAGACACAGAATGAGAGTGAGTGAGAGAGAGGGGGAGGGAGGGGGATGGGATGGGACGGGACTGTTGATTAACCCAATAAAATGAATGAAAATTGTCTAAGCTTGGGAGCATCTCAAAATAGGTACGACACACTTCAAAGATACATTAACATTCATCAATAGTAACTGCCTTTCCAGGATTGCGGCGTTTTCAATTAATAAATAGTAATCTAATAATTTCTTTATATTTTTCATTCATTCATTTTCTACCACTTATCCGAACTTCTCGGGTCACGGGGAGCCTGTGCCTATTGCAGGCGTCATCGGGCATCAAGGCAGGATACACCCTGGACGGAGTGCCAACCCATCACAAGGCACACACACACACTCTCATTCACTCACACACTCACGCATTCACACACTACAGACAATTTATCAGAGATGCCAATCAACCTACCATGCATGTCTTTGGACCGGGGGAGGAAACCGGAGTACCCAGAGGAAACCCCTGAGGCACGGGGAGAACATGTAAACTCCACACACACAAGGCAGAGGCGGGAATCGAACCCTGACCCTGGAGGTGTGAGGCGAACGTATTAACCACTAAGCCACTGTGCCCCCCCTCTTTATATTTTTGTATTGAAAATGTTATATTGAGGTACAGACACATACAGTATATCTGCATGCATGGAACATTCCCACACTCATCTCTAATTTTACAGGATCGATGTTGAACTGTCAGAGAACTTGTTCTGAACAGAAACAAAATTTGGTTCCTGCTCCGATTTTATAAAATATACCTTGTCAATGGGTATCATTAAACCATAAAGGTGTACTTATTTTTCTCTACCACTTTCAGTAACATGGTTTCTGCTGCTGACCTAGACAAGAGGCTAAGAAACAACTGCTACACCTCTCAGAGCTGACCTAGTGGAATGGTCCAGCACTGTAACGGTTACAATCATCTCAACTCACAGAGCTCTGGGGAGAAGAGGAAACATCTCAGACGACCAGAGCTTGTCCCGGATTCCAGAGAGAGATGACAGAAAGTACAGGTTCTCCCAGTGGAGGTTTGCTATAGAGGATTTGGGACACAGGCAAGCCATAAAATAACTCTCAGGTGCAGATGAATGAGTGGGGTAAAGGGTGAAAAGGAAGGACACCGGAACAACCATTGGGTAACAAGGTACATGGGGGTGCATTTGCTACACATGACTGCATTCTGGACATGTACAGTAAGAAGGGGAGTGATTATCAACAAAGTAATCCATCTGATGACTCCCTGTAAAGGTTCTGCTACCCAAAAAACTTTTCATCCTTTCAGCAAATAATGAAATCTCATTTGCATTTCCCACAGATATACCAACACATGCTGGAGACAAGTAAACCTCATCCATGGTTTGGTAAAGATTACTGTACATGTTTTGGTTGTTGCAAAGTCTGATTACAAGCAGAATGGCCAAAAAAAGGCAAGCTTTTCAATGTATGTTAAGTAAGAGCGTTTTCTAGAGACAACGGTGCTCCTGGATTTCTGTGTCAGATTCAACATACGGTGTGAAGCATACGTCGTAGTTTGGGCTGTTCGGTCCCTGGAATACTACTTGAAATGGTGAATTCACAAGCAGACAATTCTTACCAGTAAATATACATCTGTATTGACTTTTTAAGAGAGCTGTACTCATGTTTGAATCTCAGCCTTTGCCTGAATGTGTGTTGTGATGATGTCACACAACATAATTTTGAATACTGATTGGTGTCATGTGCTTCTGGGCAGACATGGCGGTAATCAGACATGTTTGTGTTGCAAAAAAGATGCTAAAATACCAAATAGCTGCTAAGAAAAGAGCTAGCATGGCTATTGTTTTAAAATATTATACTACAGAGTTTAAAAAGTGAATATCAGCTGTTGATTGGCTAATCAAATTTAACTAAAGCTCCACCCATTTTGACCAAATGAGGATAGTCACTTGGGAAATTCAGTATGTGTGTTTTTCATCTTGGATGTGTGCGAGTGTGTGTGTGTGTGAGGGCATGCGTGCGTGTGTGTGTTTAGTTTTCGAGTTATTTTCTGTTCCGGATCAAATCTCAGTTTAATAATTTCATATTTAACAGATGATTGGTTTCTCGCTGCCGTTGCTATTGTCTCATGGGTGGTGTTTGTCTCCGAACATTGTGTTTCAGAAACTCATGCGGCTCTGTGCAAGCAGCGAGACAGAGAAAAGCGACGTTCTCAGACAAAGCCTCATTATTTTTGCCCCCTGTTACAGAATTTTATGGATGTGCTTTATTTATTTTTTTAAATATAAAACATAATTAGTTTAGCAGGTTTTTTGTGTGTTACGTATTTACACATTTTTACTCAGAGGTGTTATTAAACACACACATACAAAGATTTATCTTATATTACGGATACATAATGGAGCGGCGACACAGACAGGAGCAGACAGATAGATAGATATACACACACACCCAAAGGACGATGCAGACAGGAGTCAGACACACACACACACACACACACACACACACACACACACACACACACACACACACACAAGGGAAAGACAGACAGGATCAATCAAACAGACAGCCAAACAAACCCAATGGAGCAGCTTTAGCCTGTTTGCTATAAAGCTAGTTTGATTTCTACTTGTTTACTATAAACACAAGTTTGTGCTTAGCCTGTTTACTCTAATGCTAGTTTATGTTTAACCTGTTTACTATAATCCTAATCTGTCTTTAGCCTCTTTAGTACAGCACTAGTGTGATATTATGATACTTATATGTGGTACTTATATTTTAGCTATAACACTAACTTGTGCTTTAGCCTGTTTATGTGACTATCTCAGTGTGCTGTAGTGTTTAGTGTTATGTACCAGTGTGAATGTTTATTTTTTTTTTTGAGGCGAGGAACCGAAACATTGGACATCATGTGAGAGACCCAGTGAGAGAGAAACAAACGGCTTTTCTGAGCAGGGTGCAACACAGAGAAAAAAGGACCATCTGTCTGTAGGTGGGATGGGAAGTGTGTGAAGCAGGCAGATGGAGAGAGGGAGCAGGTTGGAAGCCTGGAGGTGATCCAGTATACAGAAATAAATCACACTGGTTAAACACTTCCTGGGTCAAAAGGCCACTGGCATGGTTTCATGCACCTGTTTAAAGTGAACTTAAAATTTTGCATTACAGAGGCTTCATTTAAAACGAATTATCCCTAAACTACTCTGTTGTACAATGAGATAAATGTAAGCCACTCTGAAATAAGGTGTATGCCAAATGCCATAAATATAGTCTTTTATTAGTCATTTTCAACATGTCTGAGGTAAATGTTGACTATAGTTTTTTTTCTTAGTATTTTTCCAACATTTTTGAGGTACAGTCGTATGCAAAAAGTTTAGGCACCCCTGACAATTTCCATGATTTTCATTTATAAGTATTTGGGTGTTTGGATCAGCAATTTCATTTTCATTTTCATTTCATTCTATCAAATAACTGAAGGACACAGTAATATTTCAGTAGTGAGTTTACTGAATTAACAGAGCACGGTGGCTTAGTGGTTAGCATGATTGCCTCACACCTCCAGTGTTGGGGGTTCGATTCCCGCCTCCGCCTTGTGTGTGTGTAGTTTGCATGTTCTCCCCGTGCCCCGGGGGTTTCCTCCGGGTACTCCGGTTTCCTCCCCCGGTCCAAAGACATGCATGGTAGGTTGATTGGCATCTCTGGAAAATTGTTCGTAGTGTGTGAGTGAATGAGAGTGTGTGTGTGTGTGCCCTGTGATGGGTTGGCACTACCTCCAGGGTGTATCCTGCCTTGATGCCCGATGACGCCCGTGACCCGAGAAGTTTGGATAAGCGGCAGAAAATTAATGAATTAATTAATTAACAGAAAATGTGCAACAGAAAAATCCCATCAATATTTAGTAGAGCCTCCTTTAGCAGAAATAACAGCCTCTAGACACTTCCTATAGCCTGTAATGAGTGTCTGGATTCTAGATGAATGTATTCTGATCTACAGTTCGTTTTACTTTTGATGGTTGCCGAGCATGGACAGCCTGCTTCAAATCACCCCACAGATGTTCAATGATATTCAGGTCTGGGGACTGGGATGGCCATTCCAGAACATTGTACTTGTTCCTCTGCATAAATGCCCAAGTAGAGTTTGAGTAGTGTTTTTGGGTCGTTGTATTGTTAAAATATCCAGCCCTGGCGTTTTGTGGCTGATTTCTCAACATTATTCTCAAGAATCTGCTGATATTGAGTGGAATCCATGCGACCCTCAACTTTAACCAGATTCCCAGTACCGGCACTGGCCACACAGCCGCACAGCATGATGGAACCTCCACCAAATTGTACTGTGGGTAGCAAGTGTTTTACTTGGAATGTTGTGTTGTTTTGACGCCAAAATTATTCACGTCTAATTTCGTTTTTGATGCATATTGCTCATTTTCCGTTAATCCAATAAACCACATTTCACTACTGAATATTACTGTGACCTTCAATTATTTGATAGATCAAAATGAAATTGCTGATCCAAACACCCAAATATTTATAATGAAATATTGGAAATTGATAATGAAAATCATGGAAATTGTCGAGGGTGCCTAAACTTTTGCATACGACAGTAAATGTTGACATATAGAGCTATTACATAAATATTTCTGATGTGATTGTTGGTGTATGGAATTCATTTTATAAACACCAAGGTAACCATCGAAATATTGTCTTTTTTAGCAAATTACCGACACATCTGAGGTAAATGTTGACATTCTGACAGTTCTGTCTTGTTTACAACGATTCTGTTTGTATCATCCCTGCATTGTGGATGTCTGCGTATCACAGTGGTTTGTGTGGTGGATTAGTAATGGTACAGTTTACCACGCAGCTGTTCTGCCCTTGTGACCATTGCTTACAATTACCACAGCTGCTGATGAGATGCACAAATAGTGCATAATCTCTGTCCAACAAGGACATCTGTTAAATGACTGGATACAGAGCGGAGATGAATGTGCTCCTGCTGAGGAGGTCATGTTAAAAACCCTTCAAATGTATTCCTAAACCAGGGAGTGTTGTTTATCTCATTGTTTAAAAAATGTTGGCTAGCAACAGCCTATCAATCTGATGCTGAAGCCTAAAAAAAAATCTATTTGGAGTATCTCTAATGGTTTTCCATCTGGTAGTGGATCCGTTTATAAACCTTTTTTAATAGTTTTCTTCACATTGCTTATTATTTATTTCTTTTTTTGTTACTATTAAGACCACGAGAACTGAAGAAAGTATTTTGTGTGTAGATGAAGCCATCACATAATTAGATAAAATGAGCTCAAATTAAATAGATAAGCCAACAGGAACAATGTCGTCTAATGAACCTATTAGCCATAGTAGCTAATAAGTTTGTGCCAAGTAAGTTAGCCATCGGATGAGTTCTGTAAATTTATGAACATAAATGTGATTGTTAGCTTTAAAATGAGGAAATTGTTTTTATTTGTAAAATGACTGCTTCTTGTGGGATTGTTGAATGCAACATACATATATATATATATATATATATATATATATATATATATATATATATATATATATATATATATATATATATATATACACTAGACCCCTGAAGGTTGCTGTGGTATCTGGCACCAAAACATTAACAGCAGATCCTTTAAATCCTGTAAGTTGTGAGGTGGGGCCTCCATGGATCGGACTTGTTTGATCAGCAGAACCCACAGATGTTCGATTGGATTAAGATCTGGGAAATTTGGAGGCAATGTCAACACCTCAAACTTCTTGTTGTGCTCCTCAAACCATACCTGAAACATTTTTGCTTTGTGGCAGGGCGCATTTTCCTGTTGAAAGAGGCCTCAGCCATCAGGGAATACCGTTTAATTGAAAGGGTGTACATGGTCTGCAAAAACGCTTAAGGGTGGTACGTTTCATAGTAACATTCATATGAATAGCAGGACCCAAGGTTTCCCAGCAGAGCATTGCCCAAAGCATTACACTGCCTCCGCCGTCTAGCCTTCTTCGCATTGTGCATAGTCCCCAGGTGAGTGACACACATGTACCCAGCCATCCACGTGATGCAAAAGAAAACATGACTCATCAGACCTGGCCACCTTTTTCCATTACTCCGTGGTCCAGTTCTGATGCTCACGTTTTCTTTTACGTATTCTGATACCTTTCCATCAGAACCAGCATTACTTCTTCAGCAATTTGAGCTGTGTTTGGACCACACAGGCCAGCCTTTACTCCCCACATGCATTAATGAGCCTCGGGCACAAATGACCCTGTCGCCGGTTCACCACATTTTCTACTTTGGATCAGTTTTATTAGATTCTGACCACTGCAGACCGGGAACAATGACAAAGCTGCAGCTTTGTAGATCGCTTTGACCCAGTCGTCTAGTCATCACAATTTGGCCCTCGCTCAAAATCCTTATGCTCGCCCATTTTTCCTGCTTCTTACAAACTACAACTGGAATAGTTGTCTACTGGAATATCTTGTTTTTGATAACCAGAGCCGATAATGGGACAAAAACCTTTGCTTAGAGTTTAACCAAGATCTGATTCTAAAAAAAAAAAAAAAAAAAAAAAAAGCAAACCATAAAACATGGTTTTATCATGATCATAAAACACAAAATTGCTTGTCCATTTTTTAAAGCAGAATGATTAAAATGTCAGATTGCTGATATTTATGCGCTAGTACTCACTCCACTAAGGTTGACGTCATTCTTTCCTCCACGTTTGAATTGGCTAGTGATTTGGCAGAGGACGGAGTGGCCACGCCTCCGAGCGGCAATAAACCGAGAGCTGCTGCTCTTCCTGCTGGAATGCTTATCATCTACACAGATAATAAAGTGAACTCAGTGCATGTAAGCATTTTATTTTCCTCATATATATATAACTTACATTATAGCAGCTACAAACAGTCATTCCCTCAGCCTCTCATTTCCTCTCTTGAATTTAATAATACAAAAGCAATCCTGAGACTCGTTATGATATGAAAAAATATAAAACTGTCCTGATCATGTTGGAATACTCTTTCCTGGATACATTCTGTGGAAAGAGCTGGAGACTCTATCCATACATAGAATGTATAAAAATAAACATCTCCTTACCAAGAACTTCACTATAGCAACGATTTAGTCTGCGCTGTTACTGTTTATTGTCTTTTGTGTATTGAATTTTTGTACTTTTTGTATTGTCTTGTAACTTTATGTCTGCACTGTTTTTTGTCCTGCACTGTTTTTTTGTCCTGCACTGTCTTGTTTGTCTTGTCCTGCACTGTTTGCACCAGGTAGCACAGTTGCACTTTATGTGGCTAAGACTACTTACACGTCCTTAGCCCTGTCTTTGTTTTATGTAGCACAATGATCCTGGAGAAACGTTGTCTCATTTCACTGTGTACTGCAACAGCTATATATGGTTGAAATGACAATAAAAGCTTCTTGTCTTGTCTTGTCTTGTCATGATTTTTCTGTCCTTGTGGATGATCTGTTACTATAGAAACCTGTGTTGTCCTACACTGGCAGAGTTGCCGTTACAGAAAACTAATCAACACCTTTTGTCCAATTACTGTCTAGCATTCAGCAGCAGAGCTGTAGGTTGAAACAAGTTCATTAACCATTATGAGGTAAGATTTGGGCCGTACCGTCTTTCCTGCCACCATGGTGGCTCTTTCCGTATGAGTCCGTTATGTCTTTAAAGGAGAACAGGAAAAGTACCATCTCTCCTTTCTCGTTCTTAATGGGAACGATATCCAGCAGACACCAGAAGGATGCTCCTGTTACAGAACACAACACAACACACAGAAGTGTATTAATTCTTTTACATTCACTGTCAGTGGTGAGACTTGAACACATTATAGCTGCAGTGTGAAGATTCTTTCTTTCTTTCTTTCTTCCTTTCTTTCTTTCCTTCTCATTATATATATATAAAAATTATATATATATATATATATATATATATATATATATATATATATATATATATATATATATATATATATATATATATATATATATATATATAATTTTTAGTTTTTTCCCCTCATAACACCATCCTCACTGTACAGGCGGTTTACTTGACGTCCTTTTTCTTTCGTTTGTTCTTTCGTTCTGTAATTGAACTTCACTGAACTGTGATTAAATCTGATTAATCCCAACACCTCCCTCTGAGTGCATGAGGAAGAAATTGTCCTCCGGATTTCCAGAGAGAGCAAAGTGTGAGATTTCTGAAGATTTAGTTGATAGACAGATGTATCTGAGACAGAAGACCTGTGACAGATGTTTGGATTGCTAAAGGAAAATGGTGGAGGGGAGAGGAGAGGAACAAACAGAGGATTAAGGGCTTTATGTGGTTCCTGGTACATGATACTTATGGCGGAGGAAGCAGAGTACAGAGATTTCATCGTACGCTTGGAAGAGATTCAGATTTAATAAAAGAAGCGGATGAAGAGAATACAGAGGGAGAATTATGAATAAGACTCAATAAAACATATCACTTCATCTCACTACACATACCATACAGTGTATATTACAATTATTTCCTTTTTTCATCCTACTCCCAGTGTTATATATAGATATAAGGTTTGTTTTTGTCTGTGCATAAGTATAGACATCTGATATAAGTCATGAAAAACAAGTATAAAGCAAACTGCAATGACATACTGTAGTTATTGGAATGAAAATGTATAAATATAATTTGTACTAACATAAAGTAGTCGAACATCACGTCCGTATAATCTGTATAAAAAGCTGTAATAATGCACTGGGAGCTGATTGTAGTGTCAGATGTGACTATTATAGATTATTATTATAATACATATTTAAGTCCAGCTCTCTGAGCTACAAAAATTGTAATAGCAATAATATATTATATTAATGTAGTTATAGTATAGATATCCAATCTCACATCAAGTATAATAATAATAATAATAATAATAATAATAATAATAATAATAATAATAATAATAATAATAATAATGATAATAATAATAATAATAATAATAATAAGGGGCACGGTGACTCCGGGGTCGGGGGTTCGATTCCCACCTCCGCCTTGTGTGTGTGGAGTTTGCATGTTCTCCCCGTGCCTCGGGGGTTTCCTCCGGGTACTCCGGTTTCCTCCCCCGGTCCAAAGACATGCATGGTAGGTTGATTGGCATCTCTGGTAAATTGTCCTTAGTGTGTGTGTGTGTGAGTGAATGAGAGTGTGTGTGCCCTGCGATGGGTTGGTACTCCGTCCATGGTGTATCCTGCCTTGATGCCTGATGATGCCTGAGATAGGCACAGGCTCCCCGTGACCCAAGAAGTTCGGATAAACGGTAGAAAATGATTGAATGAATGAATAATAATAACAACATTTTCAGTTTGCTGCAATCTTAAAAAGTACAAAAATGCTACTCCTAGTAACACAGCTGCAACTATACTGTTGTAATAGTATTACAGCTACTACTGTTACTATTAATGCTGGGTCTTTCTCATCTACTACTACTACACTACTACTACTAGTAGTACTACTCTTACTACTCTTACTACTCTTACTACTCTTACTACTGGTACTATTCATGCTGCAATTACTACTGCTGCTACTACTACTATTCTTACTATTAATACTGCTGCTATCAATTTACTATTAATAGTACTGTTGGTGCTAAAATTGCTACTACTACTACACTACTACTATTTACAGTAAAATACTGTTACTAATGCTGATACTACCCATACTACTGGTACAACAACTGTTAATATTTCTTTGGCTGCTAACACTAACGATTACTGTTCATACTAATAATGCTGGGATTACTACTACTGCTAATAATAATACTACCATTATCACTGCTATTACTGTTAATGCTACCACTGCTAATAATTATATAACATTATTAATTTCAAAGTATAAAATAAATATTTGAATCTCTCATCTGATATCATAAAAATAACATGATTTGTTCCAATACTGTCTGCTGTTAAGTGTAATTCATTCATTCATTCATTCATTGTCTACCGCTTATCCGAACTTCTCGGGTCACGGGGAGCCTGTGCCTGAGGCGTCATCGGGCATCAAGGCAGGATACACTCTGGACGGAGTGCCAACCCATCACAGGGCACACACACACTCTCATTCACTCACACACTCACACACTACAGACAATTTTCCAGTGATGCCAATCAACCTACCATGCATGTCTCTGGACCGGGGGAGGAAACCAGAGTACCCGGAGGAAACCCCCGAGGCACGGGGAGAACATGCAAACTCCACACACAAGGAGGAGGCGGGAATCGAACCCCGACCATAGAGGTGTGAGGCGAACGTGCTAACCACTAAGCCACCGTGACCCCCTGTTAAGTGTAATGTATTACAATATTATTGTTTTTATAACTTATAGAAAAGTTTTAAAGTATATGTAAATTTCTATGTGTTTCTCACCATCCTTCTTGTAGAACTGGACCTCAGCCTGGTACTCCTCTTTACTCTCGAGCGCTTTCTCCATGCCCTGTGCCACCTGCTCATTGGTTCCGGAGCCATAAAGGAAGCGACAGCTGCAGTTTTTCTGCATTACTTCTGTCCTAACAAAGCCCGTCAGCTCACAGAACCCGTCCGAGCAGTAAACAATGGGGTAACCACGGTGACCCTGAGCATTACCCAAAAGAAAGTTGCTATCTGGAGAGAGAGAGAGAGAGAGAGAGAGAGAGAGAGAGAGAGAGAGAGAGAGAGAGAGAGAGAGAGAGATTATAATGAATATGAATACATTTCATTAGACCACTGCCTTTAAAATAAATGCTCTGATTTAAAGATTTTGAGATCTTTTGAGGAACTTTTGAGAAAACACTGAATGAAGAACCAGATCTCATCTTTGCTGACAAATGAAAAACCCTGTAACATGAAAAAAAAAGGAGGTGATTCAAAAAATTAAAAATAGCTTAGCTAACCGAACAACTCATCTGCTACACTTCTTACAGCTCACATGAATTTACTGCATCATGTTATCCATTAAAAAGGCAGTTCTCAAGAGAAGAAGCGATATCTCTGAGTAACGATTAGTCAGATGTGTCTGACTAATGGTGTCAGGAATTGTGTCAGCAGAGCCGGATGCCGGTGCAGGAACACGTTTAATTTACAGTGCGACAAATGAAACACAAAGACTATGAAACTTGAGACTATGGAACTTAATTACTTGTGATTATCAGACAACAGCGTGATTCGGGCAACATGGTCGTGTGACACGGTGAACATGTGACGTGATATTGCCCATGATAAAATGTGGAACAATGTTTGTGAGAAAGTCAGAATCCAGGGTAACTTCAGACAAATTCTGACCCCTGTTTGTAACGCTCTGAATTGTGTAGTCTGTAGTTCCTAATCCTAAGGTCTGAATACAGGTCTCACTACATGATTAATTCAACACAGAATACAGACAGTAGTTCATTCATTCATTCATTCATTCATTCATTTTCTACCGCTTATTCGAACGTCTCAGGTCACGGGGAGCCTGTGCCTATCTCAGGCGTCATATCGGGCATCAAGGCAGGATACACCCTGGACGAAGTGCCAACCCATCGCAGGACACACACACACACACACTCTCATTCACTCACGCATTTTCCAGAGATGCCAATCAACCTACCATGCATGACTTTGGACCGGGGGAGGAAACCAGAGTACCCGGAGGAAACCCCCAAGACACAGGGAGAACATGCAAACTACACACACACAAGGCGGAGGCGGGAATCGAACCCCCAACCCTATAGGTGTGAAGCGAACATGCTACCCACTAAGCCACCGTGCCCCCTATAGACAGTAGTGACTACACCAAATAAAGAGTACCCTAAAGTTAAATATATGTAAAATATACAGCTGGCTGGCTTCACGTGTATCACAGGAAGTTACTATTACTGAATATTTCTACAAACAATAATGCTACTACTGCTTTAGTAGCAAACATGTGGTAGGCTTCACCTTCCTGGTATGGTAGCTGATTTGTGACAGCAGGGATGTGAATGAGAAAGCAGGTGAGTGAATTCAGCAGAAAATATGTTAAACAAACCCCTGAATCTTTGTTTATTGCTCCTTATGCATGCGCGCTTCATGCTTTCTTATTTCCAGTCCTAATTAGCGAATAAGCAGCCACAAATGAAGCCACATTTCCAAACTGACGTGCTGTCTGTCATCCCGGGGGACATGTTAACACGCTTACGCTGTGATTTTGGAAGCTTTATGCCTTCATTTCACTCAGAACTTAGCAGAGGGAGGATGTGTAGGCTGCATGAAACCTCCCTTCACTTTCAGCTCGAGTGTAAAATGTAGGGTTTAAAAAGGTTCTTGCATTCTCTCCTGTAGGTTTGAGCGATGCACAGTGACATGCTGAAGTGGATAGTCCGTGATTAAGAAACTGGAGGCGCTCCATTCACACATGCGCATCCCTTCACTCTTCCTTATTGGCGATGTTTAACGGAGAAAAAAAAAGGCCCAAATTTAGCTAAGGTCCCAATCTTGCCTTGCTTTCCTGCCACTCCAAGGGACATTAAGTGACACATAAGGCTGTTATTCAATGCTGGCAATGGAGGCAAATTGGTATCTGTCGACTAAACTGTCCAGGAAGTGGCCAGAATTTAATAAATCATGGACACCGATCCCTCAACTCAAGCTGGTGTTACATAAATGTTTGTGTTTACTACAATTTGCACTACATCCACATTCTGCACTTTAACTGTATATTTATGACCATAATCAAGCCCATCACTGCACCACACTCAACACTACGTCTGTTTCTGATTTTATTTTCTGATATATTTTTGATATATTTTTTGTGTGTAATTGCTATATTTATTTCTTCTTTATATTGTATCTATTTGTGCCATATATTTATTCATTCATTCATTTTCTACCGCTTATCCGAACTACCTCGGGTCACGGGGAGCCTGTGCCTATCTTGGGCGTCTTTGGGCATCGAGGCAGGATACACCATGGACGGAGTGCCAACTCATCGCAGGGCACACACACACTCTCATTCACTCATACACTCACACACTACGGAGAATTTTCCAGAGATGCCAATCAACCTACCTGTGCCATATATTTATTCCTTTATTCCTTTATTTTATTCATTTTTTCTATTTACTATTTGCTATTTTTATACCAAAGACAGTCGTAAAAAAATATGAATATTTTGAATATTGATTCTGCTCATTATGATATGAACAATACAGCAGTTGGAATGTTGTCATATGAAACAATTTTTTAACAAAGTTTTAGGAACATTACAGATATGCGTACAGATATGTCTTGGTCATGTGACCTAACACATGATATCTCCCGAAAAACTACTCCCCTCCTGAATATTACTTAAATGACGAACATATTGTTGTGGTTGATGTGGAGTGACGTGTGTGCTGAAGGATGCTGAGTCTTGGACATAAATTTCAGTCTTTGATCTCAATGTTCCTCCTGGTATAAATGCCTGAGCTCACTTCCACCCCACAGCCTTTTCACCACGATGAGTGATGACATTTTTGCATCCCCGAAGCAGCTCGATCTGGATGCTTTAAAGTCACGAATCACAAGTCGAGCCATTAAAGTAACTTAGCTATCGTTTCGGGAGATGTAAAGTGACATGTTAAAGTTGTTATTGTGTGATTAGGAAGCTCAGGGCGCTTCGACTTTGCTTACAGCTGATCTCCTGGCAACTAGATGAAGCTATTTTGAGCTGCACTGAGACTCCTGCTGCTGCGAGGAAGGATGTTGCTCTGCCTTGAGAGAGTGTGTGTGTGTGTGTGTGTGTGTGTGTGTGTGTGTGTGTGTGTGTGTGTGTGTGTGTGTGTGTGTGTGTGTGTGTGTGTGTGTGTGTGGCTGTCTTCGTGAGAGGCGAACACACAGGGAGAGCCAGGAGCAGATGCCAGCTTTCCTTCTTTATCTGTTCCTACAGTTGCACTTTCTAAGAAACATCCTGAAAAATAGTTTTGTCTCATTAACTTCAACTAGACAGAGCAGGTGACTGTCTACAGCTGCTGTAAAGTAAGCAAGCACCTGACCAGCAGAGCGTTTTTCTCCTTCTTCACAACACACACACAACCCAGGTTGTTACCAGGAAACTAAACATGTCAGGTGACTTAAAGTTACAGGTTCACTTCTGACACTGAATACTCCTTCAGTAAATGTTACAGGAACACTTCCTTACAGGAACATTACTTTACAGATATCAAAATTCTGCCTCGATCCTGCCTCGATGCCCAATGACGCCTGAGATAGGCACAGGCTCTCCGTGACCCGAGAAGTTCGGATAAGCGGTAGAAAATGAATGAATGAATGAATGAATGAATGAATGAATGAATGAATGAATGCAAATTTAAACATGTTTATTTGGAACGTGACCCTGTGAATTAGTTGTTTCTATTGAAACGAGAACGTATTAGATTGCAACTGCAGATAGATAGATAGATAGATAGATAGATAGATAGATAGATAGATAGATAGATAGATAGATAGATAGATAGATAGATAGATAGATAGATAGATAGATGTGATTATGTGGAGGAGTGCTGTTGTGTAAAATGAGTGCAATACGCAAACACTGCTGTCACCTGACAACTACTCCCATGAGCCCAACTCACAGCTACACAAACAACATGAGGAACATACAATGAAAGAGAGAACAGAGGGGATGATGGAAAAAGGAGAAGAAGTGAGGGAAGGAGACACATACAGTACACATACAAATAAACATAAATATATAATATATATATAGAGAGAGAGAGAAAGAGAGAGAAATAAGGAGATAGAGAGTCTGTTTTTAACCATAATCTCCTGCGGACTTTTCCTGTGTCTCATCTGCGTCTACACAGAACACGTATTTTGTAGAAATAAACAAAAGCAACCTGACGTCATGTAAAAACAACCCAGAAACTCAATCAGCATTTACATGTAGCTGCTGGATGCAGGCTAAGAGTAGCACTAACCTTAACCAAAAAGAGCTTACTGAACATCACATACTGTACACATAGCTGATTGGACACAACACCGGCGATTGACAAACCAGGACTCAAAAAGACACGAATGCTACCTTAAAGTCTTCCTCTGAAGAGTCTGGGGACGAGATTCTGATTGACGTGGTGAGTGATCGAGTGGTTTCGTTAAAAAACAACAACGAAAAACCAAAACGTAACGTTTATGCTAGAAATCGCATTCATATTAGTGACCACCATGAATCCCAAATCAGGATGTCCGGGCTCATAGAAAAATACCAGTTGTAAATAGAACATTGTGGTTCAATTGTGCTCACTTTGTAATTGCAAAAGCAACGATAACCTCATCACTAAGCTAACATGCTACAGGTATCCACGGTTAGGTAACACAGCAATGACAGGGCAGGGCTGCCACAGACATATTCCAAACATTTTACTGACAAAGGTCAAGGGACGTTAATCCTCAAGTTCAGCATTAATCAGCACCAGACAACCAATCACAATGCAGAATATTCCACAGAATTTCCACAGGAAATGAGAGTCTTGAGCTGGAAATGAATTTATTTATTTATTTATTTATTTGTTGTTATGGTTTTGAATGAAATATTCTCTATATGTTACAATATACAAATTTTATGCAAATAATCAAACCAGGTTCTTTAACAATTGGGAGAGCGAATCAAAAGTTTACAGTAAATACCGGGTTTGTGTGTGTGTGTGTGTGTGTGTGTGTGTGAGAGAGAGAGAGAGAGAGAGAGAGAGAGAGAGAGAGAGAGAGAGAGAGAGACTCACGGGTGCCGTCAAAGCGAGTGGCGATGGTGTCCAGGAAAGTGTTTTGTGGGGCGAGGAGCCCCTTCATCACCGGCATGATGACACACGACCTGTCTGTCTCTGTCTGGCTGTCTAGCTGTCTGGCTGTCCCCCCTTTCTGCTCCTCACTCCGTCCTCTGAGTCGAGGGGGTCAGATTGGACTGAGCTAACCCATGGGGTAAAAAATAAAGGAGGGATTCCCCTCGTTTCTGTTGAAACTGTTTCTTCTTTTTGTCCTCTCTCCTTTCTTTGTAGAGAAATAGAGAGTGAGTTTTCAGTATTACTTTAATCTTCAATCCATCCTTCTGTCTTCTTTTGTCCTTTATCAGTTTCCCTCCTTTTTTGTCCTTGTCCTCTTTCTCTGCACCGTTTGTTCTGTCGTTTATCTGCTTGAGGTGTGGTGTCTCTGTGTGCGTCTTTACACCTCAATGCCTCAGTGCTCCACTTCCCTCTGCTACTCTCTCTCTCTTTCCCCCTCCCTCCCTCCCTCCCTCCCTCCCTCCCTATTTCTATTGCTCCTTTTTTCTCTCCCTATCCATCCTCGACTCTATCTTTCTCTGTCTTTGTCCCTCTTATTGTCTCTCTCTCTTGATCTCTCTTTCACATCTTCTCTTGTTCCCTCTCTCTGACCTTCTCTGTCTGTTTCTCCCTCCTTCTAACTCTTTCTCTTTCTTTTTCTATCTCACTATCTCCTTCTTTCCTTCCATCTCTCTCTTTTTCTTTCCCACTATCCCTGTCCCTCTTACTGCCTGTCTCTCACCACATTTCCTATTTGTCTTATTTCCCTACACCCTGATCATCGTATGTCTCTCTCTTGCCCTCCCTCTCTTTCTCTCTTCTTCTATCTCTCTCGCGGCTCTCCCTCCACTGCTTCTTTTCTCCCTCTTACTCTCTCCTTTTGTCTATATTTCTCCTTCCTTCTTTCCATCTCTCACTATATTTCTTTCTCCCTTTCTCGATCTATTGCTGCTTTTCTCTCTTTATTTATTTCTCAGTATATCATGTCTCTCTCTCTCTCTCTCTCTCTCTCTCTCTCTCTCTCTCTCTCTCTGCCTCTCCCTCTCTCGCTGTCTGTCACTTTTCTGTTTGTTTCAGTTTTTGGCAGTTACACTTTCACAAACAATGTGAAACTCTGTGTGTGTGTGTGTGTGTGTGTGTGTGTGTGTGTGTGTGTGTGTGTGTGTGTGTGTGTGTGTGTGTGTGAGAGACTCTACCACTCATTGTGCCTCACACTGCGCTGCCATAGTAGTCTTATGATTCTGCTCAGTATGTGTGAGAGAAAGACACACACACACACACACACACACACACACACACACACACACACACACACACACACACACACACACACACACACACACAGAGTACTATTGCACAGATTTTCTGCTGGATTGCACCGTGATATTCCTCGGTTCTTTGTTCTAAGCACATGTTCTTATTAAAAGTGTGCCTTTTGTTTGGAGTTTGTAAAAAAAAAAAAAATACTGTTTAATAAAACATTTATGAAATCCCTCTCTCTCTTTTTACCCTAGATTCTCTCTCTCTCTCTCTCTCTCTCTCTCTCTCTCTCTCTCTCTCTCTCTCTCTCTCTCACACACACACACACACGCACACACACTTTCTCTCCCTCTCTATTCTATTGACTTTCTTTTTTCTTTCTTTCTCTAATGTGTCTTTTTGTCTCTTTGTCTCCATCCTTCATATTTTGCTCCAAGTCTATGTATGTGTGTGTGTGTGTGTGTGTGTGTGTGTGTGTGTGTGTGTGTGTGTGTGTGTTGCAGACCTGAACTGGAGTGCTTTCACAGAAACACATTGGCGGCGTTGATTGTGTCCTTGACGACCTTGTTCCCCCATGGTGTGTGTGTGTGAGTGTGTGTGTATGATTTACCTCCTGCTGTTGGAGGTGGGTCATTCAGTTTAAAATTAAAGACTTGTGCCATATTAATACACAATTATGTAAATGAAATGCGCAGCACATCAAATATTGAGAAGTCCTTCAGATGAACACATCACTGGTGGTTATTAAGAGTCATGAGTCAGGATGAAGAGGACATTTGGCTTAATGTCCTTACACTGAGTACCACACGCACACACGCACACACACACACACACACACACACACACACACACACACACACACACACACACACACACACACACACACACACACACTCAACCAGCATAACACGTTTCATACTTGTTCACTACTATGTATTCATTGGTGTGAGCACAGACTCTACTTTAGCTGACTGAGGCACAGGACATTCGCATTTATTAGACTGTTTTTAATTAATGATATTCAAAGCTAAAGTTGAAAGCTCACTGAGGGTTTGGAACGTGAATTGTAATCGCATAAGAATATCAGGATTTAATTAAAAAAATCCCTAAGAAACAAACTACACCAACTATGTCTGTCTAAATTAACTTATTTTGTTTTTTGTCATTTTTAAAGTGGTAAAAAAAAAAAAATCAGTGAATTTATCATCTGCCACAATGATAAATGTTCAATCAGTTTCACTTGTATGTAAGGGTTTAGATCAGCATTAGCAACATTACAGTTACAGCAAATTAACAGCCTTGGGTTAGCGACACTTGTGTTCTTTTCAGGAAAGTAGCACACCATATTCCCAGGCTGTATTGCATAAGACAAGCTTCTTGAGGCTTGCTTGTGCTAGCAAATTTAGTAGATGTATTTTTTCCCTTTTGTCTGAACACACAGAGCCACCAGAATAGAAATGATGACGTCAGGCCTGTGTAGAAAATGGGGCACTGCTAAAAATATTAGCCCACTTCCACAGAGCAGAGCACAGAGCACTGTGCTAGGCTAAATACAGTCTTCTTTGTACCAGACCTTATTTATCTATATATATATATTTGTTTTTAATGAGTGTTATGTATAAAATTTAATAATGAATACACAACATTTTTGACAAATTTGGATAGTTTTTTAATGAAATGTGTAAAAAAAAAAAAACTCAGAGTTTGAATCTGGCGACATCTTGTGGAAAAATGTCCCAACTACGTGGACGGAACCGGAAGTAGAATATTCGTTCTTGTTATCATAATTATACACCGAAGTCCATTTATATATCATTATAAATGTGATTAGAATAAAGAATTATTCTGACAACTCTGAGCTTCTTCAATAAACATAACATTGATAAATATATCGTTTTCCTCCGTAAGATTTGATATAATACAAACTATAAATATTAGCTAATAGCACACTTTTATTTTGTTTTTTCTTTTTCTTCAATCATTAAAAATAAAAAATAAACAAATGTACTTGATAAACCGAGATGTTAATTTGTTAGTTACAAAGATACAGCTTACGGGTTTTTTTGTTTCTTCTTTAATTAGCATTGGCTCGTAGTGATTGGCTAGCTCATAGAAAATAAGGCCAAAACAAGAGGTTCATTTTCCCACCTGGATTCCGTTAAACCCTACAAAACCGTAGGTGATTGGCTACTAATATAACGTATTGTGCACCAGGATTGGTTAGAACTCTCAGCTCATGGGCAGGACATAGACATTGTTAGCCAATCATAACGAAGAAGGGCGGGTTTTGTGTGAATACAGGTGGGGGAAAAACACCGGGGAAAAACAACTGTCATGTTTTGACAAGGAAACAAGTGAAAGAGGAAAGTCCGACATCTTGCGGTGTGAACATTTACAAACGTAATTCGTCCATCTTCACTTAAAGTAAAAACAAACGTTTAGGTGAGTGTCTTGCAGCTTAAGATGTCTTTTGTTAAATTGAGTTTACCCAGCTAGCCTGTTAGCTAACATTAGCTAGGCTAGCTGCTAGCCTGTGAGTTTGCGCTCCGTCTGGACTTTAACGGCATTCCTAAACTTCTACATAGGACGACATTTCTATTAAAAGTAAACATTTCATGAGTGAAATATAAAAGTGATGCGAACTGCGCCTCAGATATTTGTCAGTAGCTTAGCAACGCTTAGCCAGAGCGCTAACTAGCACCAAATTAACGCTAAGGTTTATTAATTAGCACATAAAAGTTTAGTAGTTAAGTTTTGCCCGGAAATTGCGTCACTTGGTGACCGATTCGTGATTATATGGATGTCTCAGAGTAGCTGTGAGTGTAAGAGTATCAGCTTCTCATTTCCCAACTGCAGTACAGAAAAAAGGGCAGTGTTGATATATCGCTCGGTCGATGTACCGCGATCGGTTACACCGATACCTTTTAACAGTATAAACAGTTAAATGTATTGTATTGGTCAGTAATAAACAATAAAGAGTAAATGTTGGTAAATGTTGCCCTGCTGTTTGAGGAAATTGGTCTCCTGAGAAGCTTCAAGTACCTCAGAGAAAATGATCATAATGTAAACTGGTCTTGTTGTTCCAGACCGATCCGACATTCTTGTCTCGTTCCTGTCTGAGCGTCTAGACTCGGATCCACATCGTCAGCGCTTCATCATGGCAGGTCGACCCAACGGGCCGGCCACAGGAAATAAGATATGCCAGTTCAAGCTGGTTCTTCTGGGCGAGTCAGCTGTGGGGAAGTCCAGTCTGGTTCTGCGCTTTGTCAAGGGCCAGTTCCACGAGTACCAGGAAAGCACCATCGGAGGTTCTTACTCAATGACCAGTTCTGTTATCATCACTTTTATTATTGAATGTAAATTGATTAAATGACTAATTCAGACTGTTTATTTTGTGTGTGTGTCTAGCGGCCTTCCTCACACAGACTGTGTGCCTGGATGACACAACAGTAAAGTTTGAGATTTGGGACACAGCCGGACAGGAGCGCTACCACAGCCTGGCCCCGATGTACTACAGAGGAGCTCAGGCAGCCATCATCGTCTACGACATCACTAATATTGTGAGAGGATATACACCTACTGATCCACTTAATTATTCACTCATTCAAACATTCACTCATTCACTCATACATTCATTCTTTCACTCACCCATTCACTAATGTGTGTGTGTGTGTGTGTGTGTGTGTGTGTGTGCATGTGTGCAGGACACATTTGCACGAGCGAAAAATTGGGTGAACGAGCTGCAGAAACAGGCAAGTCCCAACATTGTCATCGCCCTGTCTGGAAATAAAGCTGACCTCACTAACAAGAGAGCCGTCGATTTCCAGGTGTGTGTGTGTCTATGTGTGTTTACCAGTGTGTGTGTGTGTGTGTGTGTGTTTCTGTTGTGTTGGATTTAAAAACTGCTATTTTAACGTTATTATGTGTTAACCGGATCAGGAAGCGCAGGCGTACGCTGACGATAATGGCCTGCTGTTCATGGAGACGTCAGCCAAAACAGCAATGAACGTCAACGAGATATTTATGGCCATTGGTAAGTCAAAATACACACACACACACACACACACACACACACACACACACACACACACATTGCCAACCCAAGACATTTTAGAAAAAAAATATATGCAGACTTTAATAATTTGCTGTACAGTCCCTGACAAAAGTCTTGTCGCTTATCTATTTTGTAGAAACACCTGCTATTAACCTGACTTTTAATGAATCAATTGGTGTTAGAAATAGCTCATATGAGAAGCTAAAACCCTCCCAAATGATGTTTAAAATAAAATAATAAATTAAAATACTGAAATAAAATAGTTTCACTGAAAAAAAAGATTTATCATTTAATCCAGACAGAAAGGTCCAACTTTGGCAAGACAAAAGTTTTGTCGCCAATACAGAAATTGAACAAATGTACTGCAAATATAAAAATATGCCAGCAAATTAAGTAGTGGTGCTGTGAAGTCCAAAAGTTATCACGTATGATTTGCATGAGCTCAAAGGACTGCATCCATGCGGTTTGGCAAGGATTTATACAATTTATTGATGAAGTCATCAGGAATAGCAAAGAAAGCAGTCTTGCATGTGTCCCAGAGTTCATCACTATTCTTTGGTTTCGTCTTCAAAGCTTCCTCTTTCATCCTACCCCACATATGCTCAATGATGCTCATGTCTGGTGACTGGGCTGGCCAATCCTGGAGCATCTTGATTTTCTTAGCCTTGAGGAACTTTGACGTGGAGATGGAAGTATGCGATGGAGCCCCATCCTGCTGCAGAATTTGGCCTCTTATGGTTGGGAATATAAGAGGTAGCTAAGATTTCTTGGTATTTTAGACTATTGATGTTGCCTTCCACCCTGCAGATCTCTCGCACACCCCGATACTGGATGTAACCCCAGACCATGATTTTTCTGCCATCAAACTTCACTGTCCACTTCAAAAATCCACCTTCTGCTACTTTTCCAGCGTCCGTCCTTTTAGCAGGCTGTGGGCCTTGGCAAATGCCACACGGTTTTTCAATTGTCTTTTGTTTAGTGCTGGCTTCTGGGCACCGATTCGACCTAGAGGACATTTCGGGACAGAATCCGACAAACTGTTCTGGTTGACACAGGGACTTCAGGTGACCAGGTCTCATGGAGCTCTGCTGCAGTGGAAAATGGGCTGGCCTTGGATTTTTGAGCCAATTCGGTCCTCTCGAGCAGTTGTCTTGTGGGGTCTGCCTGACCTGGGCTTGTCCAAAACGTCTCCAGTCTCTTCAAATCTTTTTTTTTATCCTCTGTACTCGACGCTGAGACACATTGAAGGTGTCTGCCACATCAGCAGTGGATCTGGTCTTCAGCCTCTTGATAATCAAAACTTTAGTCTCAGTGTGAATCTTAGGCATGTTTGCAGAGGTCTAGTTGCAGTTGATGTGAAGGTCTAGTGTACTGGGGTTCTTTTTATACACACCTGAGACCTAATTGTGATCCATCATTAGTCCCAGGTGAAGCTCCTATGACAAGGCGACAACACTTATGTCTTTGCAAAAAATTGACTCAGTGGGCTTTACCAAGCTGTGAATATTAGAATACTTTTTGGACAGTTTCGTTTTGCACCGAAACATTATTACAAAAGCTGTTGGGATTAAAATGAGTCATTTCTTGTTTAAAAAAAAAATCTTGATTAGAAATCTATTTCAGCGGCACTTCAGGTCAATTTGTACACAAGAGACAAGACTTTTGTCAGGGACTGTGTGTATGTATGTTTATGTTTATCTTTGTCAACAAAGGGTGGAGCTTAAGTTAAATCCCTTCAGCCAATCACAAATGTCAGCTTTCTAAATTCTCTACTTGACTCTCACAATAGACACATACAGTGCCGTGAAAAAGTATTTACATGATTTTGTTAATTATTTTTTTAAACATATTTGTCACACTCAAAAGATGATCTAATAAATTTCACTATTACCCAAAGATAACTTGATTATGCTGTAGTCTAAAGAAATTAAAAAGCAGATGAGAAACAAAGTAAGTGACATATGTATCAGTCTGGGAAGAGTTACAAAGCAATTTCTAAGGTTTTGGGACTCCATTGTAAGAGCCATTATCCATGAATGGAGAAAATCCGGAACAGCGGTGAACCTTCCCAGGAGTGGCCGGCCGGCCTACTAAAATTAATCCAAAGAACCCAGAGCAACATCTAAAGATCTGAAGGCCTCAATTGCCTCAAGTAAGTTCAGTGTTTATGATTAAAAAAAAAATAAGAAAAAGCCTGGGCAAAAATGGCGTCCATGGGATGGTTCAAAGGCGAAAGATACTGCTGACCAAAAAGAACACAAAGGCTCGTCTCGCATTTGCCAATTTGTTCTCTACCAGAAAACCCTGAGGGTGAATGTCCAGCTCAAGCGCACTTGGATCATGCAGCTGGACAAGGATCACAAACCCCTGAGTTCCAAGGGTGGCACAGCCAGTTAGGCCAGGCATGTTTGGATGGCTTTTTTTCCCTTAATAAATGAAACACTTTTAAAACTGCATTTTTTTTAATTTACTATTAAAATTTGCTTAATGATCTCAATCATTTGAGTGTGACAAATGTACAAAAAAAAATCAGTGATTGGATTTCTGATTAGATTTAGCTTTAGCTCAACCCCTTATCCCTCTCGTTGGGTTAGAGAATCTGATTGGCTAAAAGCCCCATGCTGATGATCATTTGCTCATTCTCTAATACACTTGTCTCCCTCCTACAGCGAAGAAGCTGCCGAAGAACGAGCCTCAAGCTGGGGGAGGTGGAGCCAGTGGGCGGGGTCGAACAGGTGTGGACCTCCAAGACTCCGCCCACCAGAGCTCCACAGGCAAATGCTGCAACTGATTCACTGATTCGTTTATTCTGGTAGCAAAGGGTCCAGACAGAGTCGCAGAGGAACCGAAGACGAGCGCCTGGCATTTATAGTGATGATGATGATGATGATGATTGATTCTTTCAGAGATTATGTTTTTGATCATTATTTCCTACAGAAATCATATAAGCTAGCACTTCCTCTCTCACTCTTTCACTTCCTGTCCGGTGTATCCATATTGTATGAAAATACTAACTTGATTTATGTCTCGAGGCTCGTTTTAAAAAACACAATAAACAGCTGTGAGTGTTTTGGTGGTGGGTGGTGCGTGCACCACTTTTCCCTCCTCCCCTTTGTTATTTAGTTTTTGTTCTTATTTTTTGGTGTGTAACAATCTTTAATGAAGAGCTCATGGTGGGAATCTTGCACCCTAATCATTTTGTACATGAATGAGTATTGTTTTTATTGCAATGGTGGACATCATGGCATTATCATCGGGGTTGTGTGTGTGTGTGTGTGTGTGTGAGAGAGAGAGAGAGAGAGAGCGAGAGAGCATTACCTCTGATACCTGAAGAAGCATTTTTAACATTGTAGTTTTTCAATCTGTAAAGAGGAAAATAAAAAAAGGAGGGAAAGATCTGTGTGCAGTCTTTTTTCTTGGTTTCAAACACAGACGCTATGAATATTCATATATATGCAAATTTGACACTTCTGATTTGGACTCTAGTCACAAGTTTGATATTTGCTGAAGTCCTGAATGATTTTTTTTCTCACCGATTTATTGAACAGTGGCTTAAGCCACCCCAATAAAAACGTTACCATGACAACCAGCATCTATTCATTACGGTCACATAACGGCATGAAATCTTGTGGAAGTCCATAGCGCGGTAGGAACGCCTTTATCACCACATCGTGTTTCGAGTTGACGCGTTTTAACGACGGACGCGCGTCCTCAACGTTTATTGGCTGATGTTGACATGCATCGATCTGATTGGCCAAACTCTCCTCCATCTCTTTAAGCTTGTCGGGTAAAAGCCGCAGGCCGTATCCCAAATGATTCTAGTAGTTGATTTCTAGTGCCCTAGAACGAGTGTATATGAGCTGGATTGTGCCCTATGTAGTGCACCTATCTAGGAAAAAGAAAGCGGTTTAGGATTGTTTTTTCTTGGCTTTTAATAGGAATCCGGATCCTCTATAAGAGCAAAGTGTTATCGCTGTGTTTCTACACCATAGTTCCATGACTTTAAACAGAAAATTGTTATTTATATTTTATCGGGCTCGTGCTGCCTCTGGTTCGACATCGATGAGATTTTGTCCCGTTAGCACATTTAGCTTGATTAGCGGTTAGCACGCGCAGGTAGGCACACTTCATTTTTTTTTGTTTGTGTGTGTGTTTTAAATAGAACCGATGACATTTTCTCATGATTTCCCCCTGAGTCTGAGACGTCACAAACGTTAAAGAGATAAAAAATAATCAGGAGCACAAATGTACACCGGAGTCCTGATGTTTATTAAGTGCTGTTTACGTGTTGTGTTTGCTTTTAGAATAAAGTGCACGTGCGTGTGCATACTTTTGCATAATAAATACCTTCAGTAAGGATGTAAGGGTCCTATAGAAGGGTCCCTACATCATGCACAATATATGTCCAGTGGGTATTCAGATTCCTAAGTGGACTGACTGACTGACTATGTAGTGCACTATTCTTTCTTATGTCTGTTTAATAGTCTTCATATTTTGGCCTTGTTTCAGGATCATGTCCTTTCATCCTGGACGTGGATGTCCACGAGGCCGCCCTCCCCCTCAGAATTACTCCCCTGTCCCCCTGCGTTTGCCCCCTCCTCAACCTCTTGCACCCTCTGTGCCCCCTCCGTACCCCTATGAGCACTCAACACCTCACTGTTCTACCTACAGCCCTCAGTGCACAAGCACGTACACACCCAACATGGCACCTCGTCCTGAATTCCCTCCCTACCCTGTCTCAGCTCCCCCTCAGGGTCCACAGTGCCCCTTGCGCCCTCCTTTTCCTCCGCCTCCACTTCCTCTTCACCAGGGCTTCCCAGAACCCCCTAGTTTCCCCCCTCCTCATTTAACTGTCCCTGGAGGCAGCCCTGCCCCTTCTCAGGGCTCATACCCTTACGTCCCACCTCCTCCTCCTCCACCTTCGATGCCTCCACCTGTGCCCTTTCAGCCTCCCTACTCCATGAATTACCATCCTCAGCCTCACCTACCCCCTCTACACCCTAATTTCTACCCCTCCTCTGAATCTGGTTCCTTCAAGCCTATGGAACATTTCCATCACTTCAAGAGTGACAAGTCACCCGATCGGACACGGCGTCACAAAAGCTACGGGTACAGCGGGTACGGTGGGCACGGAGAGCGACGGGAGCGAGGGCGGAGTCCGGACAGAAGACGACAGGAAGGAGGGCGGTACCGATCAGAGAACGAAAGGGCCCGGACCCCTCCGAGACACCGGAGCCGAGAGCGCAGCAGGTGGGCGATTCAACCAGTAACATTCATTATTTCTTATTCCCTGCTTCTAACATGACATTCACACAGTTACTGAAAAGCAGTTCATGTACAGTCATTGTATCTGCCGTAACCGTATTACTTTGCCCAGGGAGCGCTATCGTCACCGGGACAGCAGGGGCTCTCCTCCATCTGACCGACACAGGAAACGACCTCGCAGCCGCTCAGGAAGCAGAGAGAGAAAACGTGGACGAACGGAGGAGGACCGAGACCGAGAGAGAGAAAGAGACAGAGATAGAGAGCGGGACAGGGAGAGGGAAAAGAGGGTGGAGACAGCCGGACGAGAAAGAAGCTACAAAGAGACCGAGGATGAGGACGAGGAAGAGATTCTGAAGCCGGCATGGATCCGCTGCACTCACGCCGAGAACTATTATTCCAATGACCCCATGGACCAAGTGGTAAAGTTATTAATGCTTTATTAAATCCCACATATCTGCGAGCTACATATCAACTACTCAGCTATTTTCTTACCTCAATGACAGAAAAAGTTTGCAAGAGTTACAAGAAGTGCCTAACACTTTTAATCTAACCTACTCCAGCCAGGACTGTTTATTTACTTCTTAAACTCCTCCCTTTATCTCTCTCCCAGGGCGACTCAACAGTCGTGGGGACAAGTAAACTGAGGGACCTGTACGAGCGATTTGAGGAGGAACTCGGACGACGTCAGGAACGCGCCAAATCCTCCCGGCCAAGGTGGGAACCCCCCAAAACCAAGCTGGACCTGGACCACGGTATAGTTCTCTGTTTCACACACAGACATTTGAAAAAGAACTGCAAACATTCAGCGTCTAGTAAAGACACATAGCCCTAAATAATAATAAGGTACCTGCAAAAACTTTGTACATAGTTAAAGGCAGGGTCTCGATTTTTGAGAAATGCTTCAGAAAACCGAGTCGGGCCGAATACTAAACAAAAATAAAAACGACCGTGTAGCCAATGAGCAGAAAAGGGCGTGTCTTGTCAATATGCAGTAGAGAGAGTGTTCATTGCGCATGTGTGACATTAGCTGAAAGCGGTTTTAACATTGAAATGGACGATAAAAACAAAGAAAGAAAGCGAAGAAAGGCTTACGATAAGGCAAGAAGTAGGACGTGTTAATATATGATCAGCTTTCCAGCGCTGAGAGAACTGAACTTAAGTAAAGTCGGCCTCATATTCACAGGTTGGAGTTTCCCGAGTCAATAACTCCTGAGCTAAACGCTGTTACTACACAAATAACACCTCTTTTCTATCATAGTAATGTAGAGAGGCAGCTACAACCGCGTTTTGTGTAGTAACAGCGTTTAGCTCAGGAGTTATTGACTCGGGAAACTCCAATCTGTGAATATGTGGCCGACTTTACTTAAGACGCCGAGGCCCTTTTTTCCTTCTCGATAGGTGAGTAACGTTGGTTTTGCTTTGTTACACAGAACTAATATATGCCTTTGTCCTTTACATGATTATGCTTGTGTGTCATTTTTGCTTATTTGTTTATCTGTAATCGTATTGTTCTTCCCTTCATCTATGATAAAGACACATTTCTTTCCATTAGTTGCCTGGGTTATGTATGTATGTGTGGGCGGAGCTATCAATACAGGGGTGGGACCCATTTGGGTTAGGGGCGTGTTTGTTTTGGTGATTTCAAATGTCAACATTGGCTTTCAAAAATCGGAGACCCTGCCTTTAATGTGTATACATGCGCACTTGTGTAGTGCTTAGCTGGTGCACTTGTACCCTTACCTATGTGCAATTATAAACCCCATGCGTCTATTTATCAACATGCCTTCTTAAATACTCACTTACTTAACACCTCGCACACTACCGATCTTGTGTATTATGTTACATATTACTGTACGTCTCCATCCACCTGCAATCCTGCCTTTCTTTACCCACATTCACGTTTAAAATGATTAATCTTACATCATTAACAAATATTTGTTTTAGGATTATAATTCCATATTCGATATTATGTTCCATAATGTACTATTCCATAATTCTGCCTCCTCACCCACCTACCTAGAATCCAATAATGTAGTGTTGTTGTTGTTATTAATATTAAAGGTTTCATCTCCATTCTGATTCAGTACATGAAGCAGTTATCCTGTGTGTGTGTGTAGCAGATGAGAGCTCGAGCGACTCCGAGTGCGACTCAGATGGGGACAGCAGTTGCTCCAGCAGCTCCGACTCTGAGGTGTTCGACGTGATCGCCGAGATCAAGCGAAAGAAAGCACACCCCGACCGGCTGCATGACGAGCTGTGGTACAACGACCCGGGACAGGTTTGTTCACACTCACAGGTCTGCGCTGTTACTATAGAAACAATGACACATGACTCATTTTCTGAGTCAGTAATTTGTCATAAAATGTGATCCGATCCTCATCTAATTCACTAGTGAATTAGATGAGTGAACCCTTGGAGTTAATAGATGATCGGACCTCCTTTGGGAGCAAGGATTCAAGCAAGAGCTTTTGGTAGCTCTGGGTCAGACCTGCACAACGTTCTGGAGGAATTTTCGACCATTCCGTTCCGTAGACACATTTATAGGATGTCTGGTGTGAACAGCTCTCTTGAGCTCATTCCACAGCATCTCTATAGGGTTACGGTCTGGGCTCTGACGGAGCCACTCCTAAAGGCGTGTTTTGTTTTTCTGAAGCCAGTCTGTGGTAGATTTACTTCGGTCATTGTGTTGCTGCACCACACAATTTCTACTAACATTCAGGCTGTGGATTTTCACCCTGAGATTATCCTATAGGATATTTTGGTAAACCTGGGAATTAATTTTTCTCTCGATGATGGCATGCGGTCCAGGCGCTGAGGCAGCGAAGCAAGCCCGATCATTGGGATGATGTCGGTACGCTGTCCTCTCGCATATGGTAGATTCAGGAACAGAGACGTTTTCCAGCTGCATTGATTTCTTCAAGCCCGTAGCTATTACTCGAGGGTTCTTCTTTACTTCGTTGAGGATTCTGCGTCGTGCTTTAGGGATCATGGTGGTTAGGCGCCCACTCCTAGGAAGAGTAGCCACAGTACTAGTCTCCATTTATAGGCAGTTTGTCTAACAGTTGATTAATGCATGTCTAAACACTTTGAGATGCTCTTCATCGGAAGTCTTCAGAGAGCTTTTTGTAAAGCATTTTTCATCATTTCATGCATCTAACAAACAGCAATATTAAAATGTTTAGGCATCTTTTATCGATCAAAGTAACTCTAATCCACCCCTTCAAACTTATTACACTCATTTGACCCCAGGTGTCCAAGCTACTGACATAAATAAGCTTTCATTGAAGTAATTAGTCTTGGGTTCACTTCCTTTTTCCTTCAGCAGTGAATGATTAATGGGTTTGTTCAATAAAAGACACGAGAGATACGAATCGTTTGTGTGTTTTCGGTGTTATAAGCACATTGTGGTGTTGTGTATTAGATGGCAATCAGATCACATTTTATGGCAAATTACTGCAGTAAACCAGTTTTAACCAGTTATTTTAACCCTTTAGTTTTTTTTTTTTTTTATACTTTTTCTTGCAATATAAATGTATATTTATAAAACATCAGTACATTTCACCTGTTCTGGTCCAGACAAAGCAGGACAATGTGTGTATATAATAATAATTATTATATATTTATTTATTTTTGCAGATGAATGATGGCCCACTGTGTAAGTGTAGTGCTAAAGCCAGACGCACAGGAATCCGGCACAGTATTTACCCCGGGGAAGAGGTGGGCATGTTTTGTTGTTGTTATCAATATGTGTGTAGTGTATAGTATTGTATAGAAGGTGTGTATATACACTATTTACTGATGGGATGACAATCGATACTATCACTACGCCCAATCATGTGTCTTTTTATCTGTAGAAAGGCATGAGAGGTGCCAATAATTTGTGTGCGGTCTCATCATACTTAACAACACTACTGTTACTTCTTTTCTTTTCTTAATTCTTCGGGAATGGCGTAGACGGTGAAATTGTGTCGTCCAATGAGCAACAACGCCGGAAAACTCTTCCATTACAGGATCACCGTGTCTCCGCCCACCAACTTCCTGGTGAGTCGTCGCTTTTTATTTGTTGTTTTGTTGTTTGCAGTGACATCATCATTCCTGAGCTAATCGTAACAGGTCGACTGACCAGACAAACTCGAATGGCTAATGTTTAATAACAATAATAAGACATTTGAGATATATTAGTTTTATTATAATAATCTTAAGCATTTCATAGAGCCTTTGTATACTTTTATAAAAATCAGTTCAAAGTTTACAAAGATTTTACAGAAGTTATTCAAAAATAAATCAGTGAAATAGACAAAAAATAGAATTTTTTATAAAAACTATAAAATAGGAATCATAATATTATACTTAAGTGGCACCCAACATTTGTTTTATCTAAAAAACATCCTTCATTGGCATCTCACTTACATCACTCACAATGCTGTACAGCTACTCGCTGACCAGGGGATTAGTTTAACGAGAACAATGCAGCAGTGCTTTAGTCTTTTTCTCTGTCCCACTCTCTCACTATCATCACTGTTGTTAATCAGCTGAGCCGATTCTCGGTTGTATGTTAGAATTCTGAACTCTCTCTCTCTCTCTCTCTCTCTCTCTCTCTCTCTCTCTGTCTCTCTCTCTCTCTCTCTCTCAGACGGATCGGCCGACGGTGATCGAGTATGATGATCACGAGTACCTGTTTGAAGGATTTTCTCTTTTCTCACACACTCCTCTCACTAACGTAAGATCAGAAAGGATAAATGACAAATACAATGCGATTATGTCACATGATTGGTGGATGTAATCAGTGATTGGTCTGGAGGAACAGTGGGGATCTGTGATTGGCCTGGGGGGAACAATGGGGATCTGTGATTGGCTTGGAGGGAACAGTGGGGATCTGTGATTGGCTTGGGGGGAACAGTGGGGATCTGTGATTGGCTTGGGGGGAACAGTGGGGATCTGTGATTGGCTTGGGGGGAACAGTGGGGATCTGTGATTGGCTTGGGGGGAACAGTGGGGATCTGTGATTGGCTTGGGGGGAACAGTGGGGATCTGTGATTGGTCAGGTGGGAACAGTGGGGATCACTTTTTGGTCTGGAGGAACAGTGGGGATCTGTGATTGGTCAGGTGGGAACAGTGGGGATCAGTGATTGGTCTGGGGGAACAGTGGGTATCTGTGATTGGTCTGGGGGAACAGTGGGTATCTGTGATTGGTCTGGGGGAACAGTGGGGATCAGTGATTGATGAAAAACACAAAAGCGCAAACTGCATGATATTTGATTAATTCTGTCTATTTTACTGTTGTCTCCTCAGATCCCTCTGTGCAGAGTGATCCGCTTCAACATTGATTACACCATTCACTTCATAGAGGAGATGGCTCCTGAGGTCAGCCTGCACTACGCCACCATCAGCTCTTTTCTTTTCATTTACTTATTTATTATCTAATGTGTGTGTGTGTGTGTGTGTGTGTGTGTGTGTGTGTGTGTGTGTGTGTGTGTGTGTGTGTGTAGAACTACTGTGTGAAAGGTCTGGAGCTTTTCTCTTCATACCTCTTCCAGGACATCCTGGAGCTGTATGACTGGAACCTCACAGGTACCAGAATATTGCCCTGCACTGTGGATCTGTGCTCCTGGCCAGTCAGAACAGAGCTCTGTGCTATAAACTCTTGTGATGTTTCTCACAGGTCCAGAGGAAACAGAGACTTCTGCCTGTCAGAGGTTTCACTTCATGCCTCGCTTTGTGCGATTCTTACCAGGTCAGTACTTTCTTTTGTTTTTAAAAAAAAATATTTTCTTACCGTATTTTCCGCATTATAAGGCGCACCTAAGAGCCTTAAATTTTCTCAAAAATCGGCCATGCGCCTGATAATCCGGTGCGCCTTATGTGTGCACCGAGTTCCAAAAATCTGTAAGAATGTTGTTGTGTGACTTTGGTAAGCGCTCCGCTTGATTGACTGTCGGACCATTTCCCGCTGACACAGGGACGTAATACGTACACTACGTACGCTGGCAGCGATAAACCAATTAGAGAACATTACGTGTACAGTACGTACGCTTACCTCCACCACGCCTCCGGTAGGTGTACTACCGGTATGTTGAAAAACAACATTTGTTTGTTTAAGGACCCCCGAAAATGGCACCAGTGAAGAGACATGCTTATGAGGCTCAACCGCTGGACATATGTGTAAACAGGGCGTTCAAAGTGAAGTTGCGAGCGGCGAGGATCACAGATGGCAAACACACCTTTACTAAGACTGGGAGTTACACCACCATATGTGAATAGATTGTGGATGCCTGGGTTAAGGTATCTGCTTTAACTGTTGTCCGAGCTTTCGCGAAAGCCGGCATCATTGCCGAACAGCCACCTGGCAATGAGACTGACTCAGACGATGATGAGAGGGAACCTGGCATGTTTGATGGCGAAATCGCTCAGCTGTTCAATTCAGACACAGAAGATGAGGACATGTGGGAGAAGATTGATTAAAAAATAATGTGTGTTGTTAAATAGTAGAATAAAGTTTAACTAAACTCGCTGTTTTGCTTCCATTATCTTTTTTTTGTAGACCGTATGTTTTAGCATGCGCCTTATAATCCGGTGCGCCTTATGGTGCGGAAAATACAGTACTTTACATCCCTATTTCTATCCTCCTTTCCTGCCCTTCTTTGCCCACTTTGCTCTTTCTCTTAATCCTCTCTTCCTTTTGTCTGGGTACTTATTTTTTGGTCATCTTCCTTTCTTTCCTCTTTCTTTATCCTCTTATTTCTTTTGGTCATGCTCACTTCTAAAAAGTTCTCACTTCTTAAAAGACTTTAGAAAATTTTTCTCTACTTATTATAGAACTACAACCTCTTTTTGATGGTCTTCCCTGATGTGTGTGTGTTTCAGATGGTGGTAAAGAGGTGTTGTCTATGCACCAGGTTCTATTGTATCAGCTGCGTAGTAACAAGCCACTCGTTCCAGAGGAGGAGATCGCTAACATGCTACAGTGGGAGGAGCTTGAATGGCAGAAATATGCAGAGGAGTGTAAAGGAATGATCGTTACTAACCCCGGCATGGTACAACACACAAGTGGGACACACACACACACACACCGAGTCACAGCTTGGTAGCTTGTAGTATTCACAACAGATAGCATGTATATGTACAGAATAACTATCAGAGTTATCTGTGTGTGTGTGTGTGTGTGTGTGTTTGGGTGTGGGGGTGTGTGGGTGTGTGGTGACAGAAACCCAGCTCGGTGAGGATAGACCAGTTGGATCGAGAACAGTTTAACCCAAACGTCATCACGTTCCCAATCATCGTCCATTTCGGAATCCGTCCGGCTCAGCTCAGCTACGCCGGAGACCCTCAGTAAGTGTGTGTGTGTGTGTGTGTGTGTGTGTGTGTGTGTGTGTGTGTGAGAGAGAGAGAGAGAGAGAAGAAACCTTTGATCTGATTGCTATAATATTATCCTATATAATAATAAATCACAGTACTCATCTTGTATAACACATCCATCTGAAATTAATACTACTAATCTACTCTGATCTAAACTAAATATGATCAATAGTCAATACATGAGCAAATAGGAAAAAATCTACCGAGAAAGCGTGTGACACACACACACACACACACACACACACACTCACACACACTCTCTCACTTTAAATGTTTGCCAACAGATGGCGATGTTAGCTAAAAAATAAGTATTTTGATCAGGGTGTTTATAATTACTTTTATTAAAGGTACATTAATAATTAGTGTGTGTGCATGTGTGTGTGTGCGTGTGTGTGTGTGTAATGGTTTGAAGAAGAGATCAGGTGTGATGCAAAAAAATTTCAGCCTCAAAGTGTTTGTGTGTGTGTGTGTGTGTGTGTGTGTGTGTTCTGATCTAAGAATAGATAGCAGACTTTGGCCTTTTGAGACCAGATAAACACAACCAGCGGCTCTCGGGCGAGTCGATACCGAGCGGCATTTTTTTTTTTAGTGTTTGTCACATTTTTTCGTTTGGGACATGTCCAATTATTTTTTGCCCTACTGGAACTGAGCAATTTCAGTGCAATATGGTGCAAGGGACACACACACACAGAGTTTTGCTAAAAACTGTCAGAAGATTGATTAGGGCTTAATGGTAAAAAGCAGAATAATTGTCAACTTATCTTATTGTTACACATTAGTATATTGTTATTTTCAATTAACATTTTCAGTATTTTTTACGTTTTTTTTTTCTTTCTTTCTTCCAGTTATGATGTTTCTTGTTATTTCAAGAGGTCAATATTTTACTCTCGTTATTTCAGGATATCATAATTCCCAAGATATCTCATTATTTCATGATACATTAGGATGAGTTGTCTGTTTTTTCAGCTTGTCATCATTTTGAAGTGTCTCATTAATTTAGAAAGTTAAAATAAATGTAAAATTTGTTGTTTTGGCATGTCATTTAATTTGAGTTATCTCATTTAAAATGCAGTTAATTCATTATCTCATTTTCTATCTCATTTATGTGCACTTATCTTGTTATTTTGGTGAACTATTTTGTTATTTCAATTTGTAATGTGGGGGCTTAGTGGTTAGCTCGTTAGCCTCACACCTCCAGGGTTGGGGGTTCGATTCCCACCTCTGCCTTGTGTGTGTGGAGTTTGCATGTTCTCCCCGTGCCTCGGGGGTTTCCTCCGGGTACTCCGGTTTCCTCCCCCGGTCCAAAGACATGCATGGTAGGTTGATTGGCATCTCTGGAAAATTGTCCGTAGTGTGTGATTGCGTGAGTGAATGAGAGTGTGTGTGTGTGCCCTGTGATGGGTTGGCACTCCGTCCAGGGTGTATCCTGCCTTGATGCCCGATGACGCCTGAGATAGGCACAGGCTCCCCGTGATTTTTTTGATTAGGTCATCACCCAGGGTTTTCTTTTTTATAGATGGTCATTACTTTAATTTATCTCGTTATATTAAGACACTGAAATTTTAGTTCAAGTTTAGTTCAATTTTAGTTTAGTAAGAAAAAGGTGCTACTTTAATGTTGTATTCGCTCAACTTAACTCAATACCTCGAATTAATATCTCATTTCCTGTTGTCGTTATCTCAGTATTCTCGGGGTTTCATAATTAACTCCAGTAAATTTGAACATGGCTTGAACACAGTAATCATTCTTACTCTGTATGCTGTGACGCACACCGCTGTTGAATCCTGGACCCTGATTGGTCCCTACATGGCCTACAGGGCACGTACAGTGGATGTGAAGGTTATTAATGTTAGTCAGCATGAACCTATTCCGTTGTGAACGTGAATGATGAATGAGTTCATACAGCTGAAGTACATCAGTCTTTATTCCAGTTGACATGTGGCTGCGTTCCGTAGCAGTGAACCGTGAAGGATTCGGTGATTTATTCTGCTTCATACAGAGAGTCTAAATTTCACAGAACTGTAAATAGTTATAATTAACACTAAATAACATATGATCTTAATGAATGGTGCTGGTGTGTGTGTGTGTGTGTGTGTGTGTGTGTGTGTGTTTCAATAGATGATAAATGTGTGGATGGACAGCAGGGACTTCATTATATTGTCTTGAGATACATAGACAGAGAGAGGTTGTTACTTAGACAGTGGAATAATATACATCATAACCGTGCGTTCTGATTGGCTGAGATTAATGTTTGTGTGTGAAAGCTATGTATGTTTTCGCTGATTCACATTGTAAATGTCTGCCGCAGATACCAGAAACTGTGGAAGAGCTACGTGAAGCTACGCCACCTGTTGGCTAACAGCCCCAAAGTGAAGCAGATCGACAAACAGAAGCTCACCCAGAGAGAGGTAGGTGTAGGTAGGAGAGGTAGGAGGTAGGTGTGTGCGCGAGTGTGTGTGCGAGTGACCTCATACACACCACCTCATTGGTGGGATTCTGTGTGTGCTCCGACTGATGTACTAAGTAGATTTGAACCCGAGCCATCGAGATGCAGCCCTTGAAGTTCCGAGATGTGCGGCTAGTCATTAGCAAGTGATTTAGTTGTTCCCCTCCCCCTCCCCCATACAGCGAGAGCTGGTGTTTACTTGTACTCGTTTCAGAAACCCGTGTTCCTTCACACTCCGCAGGTACACACTAGTTGCTATCTCCAGAGGCCGTGTGTGTGTGTGTGTGTGTGTGTGTGTGTGTGTTGTTTGATGCCTCAAACTTGTATGCATGCCTTTGTTCTGATCCCCTAACTGGAGTCCCAGTCCTGAGACTCATGGGTAATTTGCAGTCTCCCGCTGACAGCCGGAGCCGAACAAACAGAATGCGCGACTGAAGGAAGTGTGACAACGGTGTAGGAGGTGTAGAAGAGGGAGCTTTGGAAATTGTGCTCCCGCTTTGGTAGAAAAACACTGTTTGTAAAAGAACCTATGAGAGGAAGCTCGTGTTAGGTCCAGTATGTTCCTCGTTTACACACATTCTTAAATTATGGACTGATACCAAAATCTGATGTATACAAGCACCATGCTTTCACAAGCGTGTGTGTGTGTGTGTGTGTGTGTGTGTGTGTGTGTGTGTGTGTGTGTGTGTGTGTGTGTGTGTGTGTGTGTGTGTGTGAGCAGTTGTCTTACACATACACTGAGCTCTGACAAATTGATTGCTAGCAGCACAAAAAAAGGTGAGTGTCAAAACGATGAGGAACTCTAACACAATCTAACACGACTGTACTTGGTCCAAGCTAACAAATGTAGGTAGCTTAAGCACCTTGACCAGGGATACACAGAACCAGGGATACACACACACACACTCACACACACGCGCGCACAGAAGAAGAAGGAGACAATCCCAGTGTGTGATGTACGGCTGCAGGCGATAGGAGTGTGAGTTCTGTTTTGGGCTAAAATTACACCCTGTACCTGTTACCCACTGACCTGATCTCCTCAGGCTAATGAGTCGAATGCTGAACAGTGTTAAATGTCCAAATTACTGCTAATGAGTCTTAACTCCTCATTACCTGATGGATGCATGATCTAGGGGTCTGTGTGTGTGTGAGGGTCTGTGTGTGAGGGTCTGTGTGTCTGTGTGTGAGGGTCTGTGTGTCTGTGTGTGAGGGTCTGTGTGTCTGTGTGTGAGGGTCTGTGTGTCTGTGTGTGAGGGTCTGTGTGTCTGTGTGTGAGGGTCTGTGTGTCTGTGTGTGAGGGTCTGTGTGTCTGTGTGTGTGAGGGTCTGTGTGTCTGTGTGTGAGGGTCTGTGTGTCTGTGTGTGAGGGTCTGTGTGTCTGTGTGTGAGGGTCTGTGTGTGTGTGTGAGGGTCTGTGTGTCTGTGTGTGAGTGTATGTGTGTCTGTGTGTGTGTGTCTGTGTGTCTGTGTGTGAGTGTCTGTGTGTCTGTGTGTGAGGGTTCTGTGTGTACCTGTGTGTGAGGGGTCTGTGTGTCCTGTGGGTGAGGGTCTGTGTGTCCTGTGTGTGAGGGTCTGTGTGTCTGTGTGTGAGGGTCTGTGTGTCTGTGTGTGAGGGTCTGTGTGTCTGTGTGTGAGGGTCTGTGTGTGTGTGTGAGGGTCTGTGTGTGTGTGAGGGTCTGTGTGTGTGTGAGGGTCTGTGTGTGTGTGAGGGTCTGTGTGTGTGTGGGTCTGTGTGTGAGGGTCTGTGTGTGAGGGTGTGTGAGGGTGTGTGTGTGCGTGAGGGTCTGTGTGAGGGTCTGTGTGTGTGTGTGTGTGTGTGAGGGTCTGTGTGTGTGTGTGTGTGTGTGAGGGTCAGTGTGTGTGTGTGTGTGTGTGAGGGTCAGTGTGTGTGTGTGTGTGTGTGTGAGGGTCTGTGTGTGTGTGTGTGAGGGTCTGTGTGTGTGTGTGTGAGGGTCTGTGTGTGTGTGTGTGAGGGTCTGTGTGTGTGTGTGAGGGTCTGTGTGTGTGTGTGAGGGTCTGTGTGTGTGTGTGAGGGTCTGTGTCTGTGTGTGAGGGTCTGTGTCTGTGTGTGAGGGTCTGTGTGTGAGGGTCTGTGTGTGAGGGTCTGTGTGTGAGGGTCTGTGTGTGAGGGTCTGTGTGTGTGTGTGTGTGTGAGGGTCTGTGTGTGAGGGTCTGTGTGTGTGTGTGAGGGTCTGTGAGGGTCTGTGAGGGTCTGTGAGGGTCTGTGTGTGTGTGTGTGTGTGTGTGTGTGAGGGTCTGTGTGTGTGTGTGAGGGTCTGTGTGTGTGAGGCTCTGTGTGTGTGTGTGAGGCTCTGTGTGTGTGTGTGTGTGTGTGTGTGTGTGTGTGTGTGAGGCTCTGTGTGGGTGTGTGGTGGTGT
>NC_062525.1:20391837-20409337 GCF_022655615.1 Tachysurus fulvidraco
GTGTCTGTCTGTGTGTGTGTCTGTCTGTGTGTGTGTCTGTCTGTGTGTGTGTCTGTCTGTGTGTGTGTCTGTCTGTGTGTGTGTCTGTCTGTGTGTGTGTCTGTCTGTGTGTGTGTCTGTGTGTGTGTGTCTGTGTGTGTGTCTGTGTCTGCGTGTGTGTGTCTGTGTCTGCGTGTGTGTGTCTGTGTCTGCGTGCGTGTGTGTGTCTGTGTCTGCGTGCGTGTGTGTGTCTGTGTCTGCGTGCGTGTGTGTGTCTGTGTCTGCGTGCGTGTGTGTGTCTGTGTCTGCGTGCGTGTGTGTGTCTGTGTCTGCGTGCGTGTGTCTGTCTGTGTCTGCGTGCGTGTGTCTGTCTGTGTCTGCGTGCGTGTGTCTGTCTGTGTCTGCGTGCGTGTGTCTGTCTGTGTCTGCGTGCGTGTGTCTGTCTGTGTCTGCGTGCGTGTGTCTGTCTGTGTCTGTCTGTGTCTGCGTGCGTGTGTCTGTCTGTGTCTGCGTGCGTGTGTCTGTCTGTGTCTGCGTGCGTGTGTCTGTCTGTGTCTGCGTGCGTGTGTCTGTCTGTGTCTGCGTGCGTGTGTCTGTGTCTGCGTGTGTCTGTCTGTGTCTGTGTCTGCGTGTGTCTGTCTGTGTCTGCGTGCGTGTGTCTGTCTGTGTCTGCGTGTGTCTGTCTGTGTCTCTGTGTGTGTGTCTGTCTCTGTGTGTGTGTCTGTCTCTGTGTGTGTGTGTGTCTCTGTGTGTGTGTGTCTCTGTGTGTGTGTCTCTGTGTGTGTGTGTCTGTGTGTGTGTCTGTGTGTCTGTCTTTGTGTGTGTCTGTCTTTGTGTGTGTGTGTCTTTGTGTGTGTGTGTGTGTGTGTCTCTGTCTTTGTGTGTGTGTCTCTGTCTTTGTGTGTGTGTCTCTGTCTTTGTGTGTGTGTCTCTGTCTTTGTGTGTGTGTCTCTGTCTTTGTGTGTGTGTCTCTGTCTTTGTGTGTGTGTCTCTGTCTTTGTGTGTGTGTCTGTCTTTGTGTGTGTGTCTGTCTTTGTGTGTGTGTGTGTGTGTTTCTGTCTTTGTGTGTGTGTCTGTGTGTGTGTCTCTGTGTTTGTGTGTGTGTCTGTGTGTGTGTCTCTGTGTTTGTGTGTGTCTGTGTGTGTGTCTGTCTTTGTGTCTGTCTTTGTGTGTGTGTGTCTGTCTTTGTGTGTGTGTCTGTCTTTGTGTGTGTGTCTGTCTTTGTGTGTGTCTGTCTTTGTGTGTGTCTGTCTGTGTGTGTGTCTGTCTGTCTTTGTGTGTGTGTCTGTCTTTGTATGTGTGTTTGTGCGTGTGTGTGTGTCTGTGTCTGTGTGTGCGTAATTGTAATGCTGATATTTTCTCTCCATTTAAAGATTGAAAGTCTCCATGACAACCGGTAATTAAGGGACCGGAGACGTCCAATGGCGCAGACACTCTAATTACAGACACTATTATTAAACCTGAACAACACATCATGCACACGGAGAGACGGAAACACATGTGAACTCTTGCTCAGTGTTCCAGACAACAACCTTAGGCACAAATACACTGATAAACAAAGGAAGTAGATAAGAAATCAATTGGAGTTCTAGACATGTGCAGAAGACACTTCAGTGGAAAGGGGCGGGGCTTCCAGGGGTCCGCTACAATATAGAAAGAGCTCATAATACTTATACAAATGTAGATGACTACATTTATGTTGACAACCTTATTCAGAGAAATTTACATTTATCTACCCAACTGAGCTGTTGAGGGTTAAGGGCCTTGCTCAGGGGCCCAGCTTGGTGGTCTTGGGATTCAAACTCACAATCTTCCGGTCAGTTGTCCAACAACTTAACCACTGAGCTCCCACTTCCCACACATGATTGCTGGATTTGTAACCTAGCGGTTTTCTCACTCTGTCATAAACTACATAGATCACATTTTAACTTGAACCTGGTTTATTGTGTTCTCCAGCGTTCACCTGTACTACCTGTTCCCCAGTCTGGAGGAAGGAGGATTAGCTACATATCGCACTGCCATTGTACAGAATCAGCACCTCGCCATGCTGGCTAAGGTGAGCAGCGTGTCATGGATCATATTCAACTCACAAAGCAAAATTGTTAACATGAAATATTATGTAAATATGCTAGAAATACAATAGTATAGCTACAAAATCCTGAAAACCTAATTTGCTAAATAACTATGCTAAATTTGTGATGTGTTTCATGTCCATGAATATGTTGTGACAAATTATAAATATATATATATCTTTATTCAATATCAGTAAACAAAATGCAAACCTGTTTACTGTAATGCTAGTTTGGGATTAACACATTTAATGCTACTGGTTTGGGATTAGCCTGTTTACTGTAATGTTACTGGTTTGGGATTAGCCTGTTTACTGTAATGCTACTGGTTTGGGCTTAGCCTGTTTACCTGTAATGTTACTGGTTTGGGATTAGCCTGTTTACTGTAATGCTACTGGTTTCTGGTTAGCCTGTTTACCTGTAATGCTACTGGTTTGGGATTAGCCTGTTTACTGTAATGCTACTGGTTTGGGCTTAGCCTGTTCACCTGTAATGCTACTGGTTTGGGCTTAGCCTGTTTACCTGTAATGCTACTGGTTTGGGATTAGCCTGTTTACTGTAATGCTACTGGTTTGGGATTAGCCTGTTCACCTGTAATGCTACTGGTTTGGGCTTAGCCTGTTTACTGTAATGCTACTGGTTTGGGCTTAGCCTGTTTACTGTAATGCTACTGGTTTGGGGTTAGCCTGTTTACTGTAATGCTACTGGTTTGGGATTAGCCTGTTTACTGTAATGCTACTGGTTTGGGATTAGCCTGTTTACTGTAATGCTACTGGTTTGGGATTAGCCTGTTTACTGTAATGCTACTGGTTTGGGATTAGCCTGTTTACCTGTAATGCTACTGGTTTGTGGTTAGCCTGTTTTCTGTAATGCTACTGGTTTGTGGTTAGCCTGTTTACTGTAATGTTACTGGTTTGTGGTTAGCCTGTTTTCTGTAATGCTACTGGTTTGTGGTTAGCCTGTTTTCTGTAATGCTACTGGTTTGTGGTTAGCCTGTTTACTGTAATGTTACTGGTTTGGGGTTAGATTGTTTACTGTAATGTTACTGGTTTGGGATTAGCCTGTTTACTGTAATGTTACTGGTTTGGGGTTAGATTGTTTACTGTAATGCTACTGGTTTGGGATTAGCCTGTTTACCTGTAATGCTACTGGTTTGTGGTTAGCCTGTTTTCTGTAATGCTACTGGTTTGTGGTTAGCCTGTTTACTGTAATGCTACTTGATTGGGATTTTTCCATTTTACTGTAATGCTACTGGTTTGGGATTAGCCTGTTTACACTAACACTCTTTTGGGATTAGCCCGTTTTATGTAATGCTACTGGATTGGGATAATCCTGGTTACTGTAATGCAAGTTTGGGATTAGCCTGTTTACTGTAACACTGGATTGGGATTAGCCCGTTTACTGTAATGCTACTGATTAGGGATTATTCCGGTTACTGTAATGTTTGTTTGGGTTTAGCTTGTTTACTGTAATGCTGCTGGTTTAGGATTAGCCCTTTTACTGTAACGCCACTGGTTTAGGATTAGCCCGTTTTCTGTAATGCTACTGGTTTAGGATTAGCCCGTTTACTGTAATGCTACTGGTTTAGGATTAGCCCGTTTACTGTAACGCTACTGGTTTAGGATTAGCCCATTTACTGTGACATTGATTTGGGATTAGCCTGATTACTGTAATGCTACTGGTTTGGGATTAGCCTGATTACTGTAATGCTACCGGTTTGGGATTAGATTGTTTACTGTAATGTTACTGGTTTGGGAATAGCCTGTTTACTGTAATGTTACTGGTTTGGGATTAGCCTGTTTACTGTAATGTTACTGGTTTGGGATTAGATTGTTTACTGTAATGTTACTGGTTTGGGGTTAGATTGTTTACTGTAATGCTACTGGTTTGGGATTAGCCTGTTTACTGTAATGTTACTGGTTTGGGATTAGCCTGTTTACTGTAATGTTACTGGTTTGGGGTTAGATTGTTTACTGTAATGTTACTGGTTTGGGATTAGCCTGTTTACTGTAATGTTACTGGTTTGGGGTTAGATTGTTTACTGTAATGTTACTGGTTTGGGATTAGCCTGTTTACTGTAATGTTACTGGTTTGGGATTAGCCTGTTTACTGTAATGTTACTGGTTTGGGATTAGATTGTTTACTGTAATGTTACTGGTTTGGGGTTAGATTGTTTACTGTAATGTTACTGGTTTGGGGTTAGATTGTTTACTGTAATGTTACTGGTTTGGGGTTAGATTGTTTACTGTAATGCTACTGGTTTGGGATTAGCCTGTTTACTGTAATGTTACTGGTTTGGGATTAGCCTGGTTACTGTAATGTTACTGGTTTGGGGTTAGATTGTTTACTGTAATGTTACTGGTTTGGGATTAGCCTGTTTACTGTAATGTTACTGGTTTGGGATTAGCCTGTTTACTGTAATGTTACTGGTTTGGGATTAGATTGTTTACTGTAATGTTACTGGTTTGGGGTTAGATTGTTTACTGTAATGTTACTGGTTTGGGATTAGCCTGTTTACTGTAATGTTACTGGTTTGGGGTTAGATTGTTTACTGTAATGTTACTGGTTTGGGATTAGCCTGTTTACTGTAATGCTACTGGTTTGGGATTAGCCTGTTTACTGTAATGTTACTGGTTTGGGGTTAGATTGTTTACTGTAATGTTACTGGTTTGGGATTAGCCTGTTTACTGTAATGTTACTGGTTTGGGGTTAGATTGTTTACTGTAATGTTACTGGTTTGGGGTTAGATTGTTTACTGTAATGTTACTGGTTTGGGGTTAGATTGTTTACTGTAATGTTACTGGTTTGGGATTAGCCTGGTTACTGTAATGTTACTGGTTTGGGATTAGCCTGGTTACTGTAATGTTACTGGTTTGGGATTAGCCTGTTTACTGTAATGCTACTGGTTTGGAATTACTGGTTTGGGGTTAGATTGTTTACTGTAATGTTACTGGTTTGGGGTTAGATTGTTTACTGTAATGTTACTGGTTTGGGATTAGCCTGGTTACTGTAATGTTACTGTTTACTGCAATGCAAGTTTGGATTAGCTCGGTAACTTTACATTGTACCCTGTTTAGCATTAGTTTGACTCACTCCTGCAGTGGACCTGCTGCAGTTTAACACAGAATTAATAAACCTGTGCTGTTGCTAATAGAATGTTTTAAAAACATACTTCTGACTGCAGACCAGCTCAAAGGATCTTATTTTCATTATTGTGTTTACGATGCTGATGATTAGTATTATTGTTTGTCATTCTTTTGTAGTTCTCTTTAGTAGAGTGAAGCACTCGGCCTGCTGCTCTCCCTCAGCCCTGTGTGTGTGTGTGTGTGTGTGTGTGTGTGTGTGTGTGTGTGTGTGTGTGTGTGTGTGTGTAATTAAAGCTGAGATTATTGCAGGGAAAATGTACTATTCCCCCACGAGGAATTAAAACCTCGCTCCGTTTCCCCTCTCTATTCCTCCACATGCTTTTTTACCCTCCTCCATATCTAACATCCGTAATCATTCCCTAACACGAGGGAGAAAAAGGCAATTACAACTTTCTCTTTCCCTCACCACGACGCTCCAACAGCGCAATTCAAAAGGTTTTGCCCAAAGACAAAATCTGCAGGACTCATTGCTTTCAGATGAACAAGTTAGCAAAAAAAAATAAAAAATTACGATTAAACTCATAAGCTGTAATTCAATCATCTTTAAAAACAAAAAAAGTTACTATTTATTTAAATATTTATTATTCCAGTTTTGGTTAATCTAGTCATTCATTTCTTAGTTTGTTTGTTTATGTTTGTGTATTATTTAAAGTGCCTTGCAAAACTATTCATACCCACTGAACATTTGTACATTTTGTCACGTTACAACCAAAAATGTATTTTATTGGGATTTTATGCAATAGACCAGCAGTTTCCAAAGTGGGGGTTGGGGGGGTCGCGAGATGATTTCAAGAAACTTCATTTATTTTTTATTTATTTTTCTTTTTTTTTTTTAATTTGTTAAAAGAGGTTGTAATGATGTTCCTTTTGGATGTCAGCAGTCGTGGGGCACATGATTGTGAAGTTGAAGGAACGTGATAAATGTTGTACAAAGTCCATCTGTGTGTAATTTAATCTCATTATAAATACAGATGTTCTATGAAGCCCATAGAGGTTTGTTAGAGAACTTTAGTGTAGAGGACTACACCGGACAGTTCAGGGATAAAGTTGTGGAGAAGTTTAAAGCAGGCTTAAGTTATAAAACAATATCCAAAGCCTTGAACATCACAAAGCCTTGGAGCACTGTACCTTACTGAGCACTGTACAATCCATCATACGAGAGTATGGTACAACTGCAAACCTACCAAGACTGGCCATCCACCTAAACTGACAGGCCAGACAAGGTGAACATTAATCAGACAAGCAGCCAAGAGTAACTCCCATGGTAACTCTGGAGGAACTGCAGAGATCCACAGTTCAGGTGTTAGAATCTGTCCACAGGACAACTATTAGTTGTGCACTTTACAAATCTGGCCTTTAATGAAAAGTGGGAAGAAGAAAGCCATAAGAAGTCCTGTTTGTAGTTTGAGACATGCCATGTGGGGGACACCACAAACATGTGAAAGAATGAGTCGGATGAGAGAAAGGTTTTGGCCTTAATTCAAAATGCTATATGTGGGGCAAAAACTTAACACTGCACATCACGGTGAACACATCATCCTCACCATGAAACATGGTGGTGGTGTTTTTAGAATGCTTTTCTTCAGCAGGGAAGCTGGTCAGAGTTGAATGGAAAATGGATGGAGCCACATAAAGGGCAATCTTAGATGAAAACGCGTTAGAGTCTACAAAAGACTTGAGACTGGGCCGGAGGTTCACCTTCCAGCAGGAAAACAACCCTAAACATCCAGCCAGAGCTACAATGGAATTGTTTAGATCAAAGCATATTCATGTGTAGGGCACGGTGGCTTAGTGGTTAGTACGTTTGCCTCACACCTCCAGGGTTGGGGGTTCTATTCCCACCTCCGCCTTGTGAGTGTGGAGTTTGCATGTTCTCCCCGTGCCTCGGGTGTTTCCTACTACTTCCTACTAGTACTTCCTAGTACTCCGGTTTCCTCCCCCGGTCCAAAGACATGCATGGTAGGTTGATTGGCATCTCTGGAAAATTGTCCGTAGTGTGTGTGTGTGTGTGAGTGAATGAAAGTGTGTGTGTGCCCTGTGATGGGTTGGCACTCCATCCAGGGTGTATCCTGCCTTGATGCCCGATTACGCCTGAGATAGGCACAGGCTCCCCGTGACCCGAGTAGTTCGGATAAGCGGTAGAAAATGAATGAATGAATATTCATGTGTTGGAATCTGTGTCCAGACTTCACTCCACTTGACAATTGATGTTCACAGAGTCTCTCCATCCAGATTTCACTCTGTAGATGTGCAAAGCTTGTAGAGACATAACTCAAAAGACTTGCAGCTGTAATTGCAGCGAAAGCTGGTTCTACAAAGTATTGACTCAGGGGGCTGAATACAAATGTTCTGTGTACTTATATCTTTGCCTGTTTTTCAGTTTATTTATTTATTTATTAGTTTCTGCTTGGGTATTTATTTTTGTTTGGCTTGTTTATTATTTTGTTTATAGCTTTTTCTCACTTCTAGTCTCTCCGTCCTCATGCTATCGCTAGCAGAATTATAAAGGATTATTTTGTTACTGAAATCTATTCGTTTCTTATATTTGAAAGTTTGAGGGCGAGAGAGAAACATGACTGTTTTTATGGTAACGGTTCATTCACAGCGACGTTGACAGCCAACATTCGCCTCATAACAATAAAAACAAGATTAAAAAACTGAACTGTGATTATAAATTGTTATAAACACGGGAGTGTTACGAGTATAGAAGTATAGATCATTTAACTGATTATAGTTCACACGATTGTAGTCATAATTGCTATTCAAATTTAATTTGATTTAAACTTTTATTTTGAATTACATCTCAAACATGAAATTTAGTGATTGAAAATACTGTAGATAAATAAATAATAATTAAATCATTCAAAATTGACCTTTGAGGCATCCGGATATAAGTGTATTTTTTTTTTATTCAATTTATTTGTATAGCGCTTTTAACAATTGCCTTTGTCTCAGAGCAGCTTTACAGAAGTATAGAACCAGGAGGGGGGGGGGTTATAAATGAATATATAATAATAATAAGAAGAAGAAATAATTCTAAAAATAAATAAATGAATATATGCAATTAAAGTTTCAAGTTAATTTAAAAATATTAATTTGAAAAGTTACAAAAAAACCCCGATATTTTTAAGTGTATATTGTGGTTGTTTGTTCCCCCCCCTTCCTCTCCCACCCCCCAGTTCACTGAGCAGCAAACAACAAAAATGTATTCTTTGTGAATCACCTATAATGATCTCTAAAACTAATAAACAGAGGGGCATAAAGTGCCCTTAGTAACTGGTAAATAAGATTCTGTACATCTTTTTTTTTCCCCTTATTTATTCCTTTAAAGTTTCTACTCTTGATTGTCCTCCACTGGACATCATTTATGGCCTCGTTCCAATTTGCAAGCCAGAAAAGCACGAGCTAAACTTTAATCTTCTCCATCTCGTTGCGGCTCACTCGCTAGAGAAAAGTTTTCAGTTTGAAGTATTTTTTTTTCCTCATTTGCATAAAACCTTGTGTATTTTTTATTTCGGCCTTGTTCCAATTCTCTTGTTTCGTGTTGTTTACTTCTGTAGAACACTTGTAATTATCTGTTAAAAAAAAAGAAAAAGAAAGAAAAAGCATCTGTGGAAGACGTCCTGGTAATCCTCTGTGAAGTCGGCTCTCTTCCCCGTTGGGTTCACGTTTATTTATTTCTCTGCATTTCTTTTCCCCGCTGTTGACTTTGTTTTGTTTTCATTTTCACGTTTTTTTTTTTTCTTTTTCTTTTTCTTTTTTTCACCTTTAATTTTTTTTTTGCTGTAACTAATAAACACGCCGATCCATCACGTAGCCCGGAGATGCTGCGAATCGGAGCGACGGTGCAGTGAAACAACAAAGCAGCTTTACAAGGAAGATGAAGGAGATGAATCGATGTTTTGAAAAACGTGATTAAAGATGCACACGGGAATGCAAACAAAAAACAAATCACACAGCTGTGTGTGTGCGCGCGTGTGTGTGTGTGTTCCCTTGTTAACTCTCTACATACACTCACACACAATATTTCACACATGACGGAATCGGGAAAGCATCATGTTCACACATGGCTACATGAACGCTTAATTTGCACTTGTGTACTTCCATGGTTTTATTTTATTTGGGATCACTTCACTACTGAGTCTCCACTTGCTTCTTTTCCAACATGCTGCTTTTAACTTCTCTTGCCTACTTAACTACTCAGTTACATGAAAGCTTGTGTACTTAGGCAAGGCAAGTTTATTTGTATAGCACATTTCATACACAGAGGTCATTCAAAGTGCTTTAAATAGAAAACAATTTATAAGAGAGGAAAAAATATATATATGTAGAAATAAGACACATGATAAAATCATAATAAAAACAAAGAACAATTAAAGAAATAAATGTGATTTTGATAAAAACAGTTTAAAATATGTTAAAAAGAATAAAACAATGTACCTAATGTACTTCATTTCCAAATCCTCTGTAAATTGTCAGTGAGCTGGAAGACAGGAGAATTAAAATGTTTCTGGTTGTACAACTTGGCACTAATGCTAACACTAATGCCAATGTGTTATCTCCTGCAGAAACTGGAGCTGGATCGCTTCATGCTGTACGCTCACGGCCCGGATCTGTGCCGAGAGTCTGACCTCAGACACGCCATGGCTAACTGCTTTGAGGCTCTTATAGGTGTGTATATATATATGTATAAACACACACACACACACACACACACACACACACACACATCTACTCATAACCGATGTATTTCTAGCTCACTAGCTAGTGTTAGCATGGGCCGACGAAAATAGAAATCTGTGTCTCAACATCTAACGGCTTTGATCTGTTTGAGTATCAGCATTCTATAGGAAGTTCTAGCGTTCGAATTTCAGTCACCTTTTTAATATGTAATATTTATACAGGATCAGAATTTATTGGTGAAAATGCGTGAAAAGGTTACCTTGTGTTCGTTTGTTAGCTTTAGCTTAAGATCCACTTATATGATTTAAATGATTTGAAAAGTTTACTTGAACTTAAACTTTTTTTCTAGCAGGTGCAAGTTAACAGCAAGATCGTTTCATTTGCAGCAGCAGCTAACTACAGCTAGCGTCCTACTTGTTAGCTCGTGTTTAAAATAAACAACGATAAAAATGCTGACAGTTAGCCTGGTGTGAGAATTTAATATCAGCACTCAGCTGGTGTCATTTCCAAAGCTCCTGCTTTTGTTTTGATTTATTACTTTAGGCTTTATTGCTGTGTGTGTGTGTGTGTGTGTGTGTGTGTGTGTGTGTGTGTGTGTGTGTGTGTGTATGACAGAGGGACATTCATTACAGCTATTGATTTCTTAACATCTAAATCCCAGGGGAGACTTGTGTATCATCTACAATGACGTGCACATACACACACGCGCACACACACACACACACACACACACGCTCACACACGCTCACAGATGCTCACACACAAGAACAGACAGAGCAATATTGTGTCTGGGTGCAGGAAATAATTTTATTAATTTGATCTCTCAGGGAAATGAATAAATTGTTGAATAAAATGTCTTGTTATATTTCCTGATTCACACATGTGCGCACACACACACACACACACACACACACACACACAGAAATTAGCAGTCACCACCAACACTTTCTTGGCCTATGAACCTGTATGTTTGAGCTCCATTATTAGATAGTGGATATATTTAGCGACCTTTACACCAGAGAGCTGCTGAGGTGTTTATTATTTTTTTCTATAGCAGCAGCTGTTACAGTAGTGCAGCTTTTTCTGAGATATTGTTATAGTTTCAGTTAAAGCTCATTCAGGGGGATTTTATGTGTTCACATAAATGGATGCAAAATTATCCTTTCAAAAAAGGTGTCTAATAGAGACAGACACATTGGCAGGCAGGCAGCAGACAGATTTGGACAGACAGACATGTGGTCAGATGGACATACAGGTGGATAGACAGACATGGATACAGATACAGAGACGTACAAATATGCCATCAGATTGGCAGACGTGTGCTCAGATAGACAGGCAGGTAGCTGGACAAACAGATACATGTGGTCAGTTAGACAGACTGGTGGATGGATAGACATGCAGACATTTGGTTGGATAGACATCCAGGTGGATAGACAGTGGATAGGGGAAGTCGTGGCCTAATGGTTAGAGAGTCTGACTCCTATCTGTAAGGTTGTGGGTTCGAGTCTCAGGCTGAGGTGCCCTTCAGCAAGGCACCAAACCCCGCAACTGCTCCCCGGGTGCCGCAGCATAAATGGCTGCCCACTGCTCCGGGTGTGTGTTCACGGTGTGTGTGTGTGTGTGTGTGTGTGTTCACTGTGCACTTTGGATGGGTTAAATGCAGAGAACGAATCCTGAGTATGGGTCACCGTGCTTAGCCGTATGTCACGTCACTATCACTTCACTTTCTTGCAAACAGCTATGTGGATGGATAGATGGACAGATTAACAGAGCATCATGGCTATTGGTAGAAAAAATGAAATTTACATTCAGACAGATAGAGAGACAGACAGACAAACAGACAGACAGGTATGATGACATACAAGACACGCGGGTAGACAGACAGTTGAAAAGACTAATGTATTGTAATAGATCGAAAAGATGGATAGATAGGCAGCTGTTGTCAGAGGAACTGCAGAATGAAATACAGATACTGAGAGAGCAAATCTGGAGGAAATGAAGACAGATATAGAGACAGATAGACAGTTCAACAGTAATGTCTGTTTTAGAACAGGGATGTTGTTTTGACAGGAAATGAGGTCATGTCTGAATTGGAGCATGCGATTAGCATCTGTGTTCATCTCTCCAATAAATGCTTTCGGGTAGTAAACCAGATGGGAAGTTGAGATGATAGACAGAAACCCCTCTCTCCCCCTCTCTTTCACTCGTCTTTCTCTGCTGCTGTCAGCAACGAATGAGGATCTTTTGCAAGGGATGTGACTGAAGAAAGAGCAAGGAAGTGCATTAATGAGATGGAAGGAAAAAGGAGATGACACAGCGAATTACAACCGAAATAAGGAGAGAAAGGAAACGTCAAACAATAATCTGAGCTGGAAATGGGAGTCTGTAGGATTACCGGGAAGGATATCATGGAAATAATTAAGATTATATGAAAATCATTGGGACTGCATGTGACTCTGTGGGATTGTGTGGGGGTCAAGGGTAGTGTGAGATTATATGTGAGGCAATGGGATTGTGCAGGAGGCTGTAGGGTTGTGCAGGAGGCTGTAGGATCTTGGATGTGGGATTGTGTGTTGGAGGCTTTGGGATTGTGTGCTGGAGGCTGTGGGATTGTGTGCAGGAGGCTGTGGGATTGTGTGCAGGAGGTTGTGGGATTGTGTGCAGGAGGCTGTGGGATTGTGTGCAGGAGGCTGTGGGATTGTGTGCAGGAGGCTGTGGGATTGTGTGCAGGAGGCTGTGGGATTGTGTGCAGGAGGCTGTGGGATTGTGTGCAGGAGGCTGTGGGATTGTGTGCAGGAGGCTGTGGGATTGTGTGCAGGAGGCTGTGGGATTGTGTGCAGGAGGCTGTGGGATTGTGTGCAGGAGGCTGTGGGATTGTGTGCAGGAGGCTGTGGGATTGTGTGCAGGAGGCTGTGGGATTGTGTGCAGGAGGATGTGGGATTGTGTACAGGAAGATATGGGATTGTGTGCTGGAGGTTGTGGGATTGTGTGCTGGAGGTTGTGGGATTGTGTGCAGGAGGATGTGGGATTGTGTACAGGAAGATATGGGATTGTGTGCTGGAGGTTGTGGGATTGTGTGCTGGAGGTTGTGGGATTGTGTGCTGGAGGTTGTGGGATTGTGTGCTGGAGGTTGTGGGATTGTGTGCAGGAGGATGTGGGATTGTGTGCTGGAGGTTGTGGGATTGTGCTGGAGGTTGTGGGATTGTGCTGGAGGTACTATTGTGTGAGGAGAAGCTGGGGAGGCTCTGGGCTTTATGGGGGAGGTTGCGGGATTGTTTCCTTGAGTCTGCACGATTGTTTGCTGGAGGCCGCTGGATTGTTTGCGGGATGCATGAACCATCTAACAGTAAAAATGAGTTTGAGTTCATTCTGGACCAGGAAGAAAAAATCCCTAAGACCTTAAGTCACCTAATAGGAGAATTTGCCTCAAGAACAACAGTCCCAGAACAGTCCCTAACTTCCCTGACAGGGTTATTTGACTATGGCAGTGTGCACTTAAAGTTAGATACGTCTTTTACCGTCTTTGTCAAGCTCCAAATTAGTGGAAAGTTGGAAGAAGCCTTTGAGGTCACACAACAAGTCAGAGAAGTTGACCATGAGGTCAGGGGAATCGATATGGCGATGCGCTTAAAATATCTCACCTCAATCGGAGATTGTAAGTGTACACGTGTGTCTGAGATCTATTTTGGTTGTTGCCAAGAGGACATCATCATAACCATCTATAAATAAAAGGAATGCTGACCATCATCCCAGTTGAACATGTCAAATGCACTGCCCCAGATCTTCTCTATTTACACCACACTGACTTCAGTATCTCTTCAATCTTGCCTCTATGAAGGTTTCTAACCACCATAATAACCTCTGTGTGCTGCTCCTCCTTCTACTTTTTTGCCCCAGCCCTCCTGGCTCTTCTATACCTTTTGTTATGGTGGTAAAGTGTGTATTTGTTTGCGGGACTGGGATAGTATGAGAGATTTTGCAATTATTAGGGACACTGTAGGATTCGTTTGGGCTATATATCTCTATCTCTGCCGTATCTCTCTCTTCCTCTGTTGTGGTCTCTGTTTCTGAAGCTTCAGACATCTTCAGGGCTGCTTGATCTTTCCTCTGCTCTTCAGACTCTTCCCATGCTCAGCATTCGAGTCTGCACTTACTTTGGTCACAGCCTTTCTGGCTCTTCTATACCTCTTGGTATGGTTGTATAGTGTGTGGCTTTGTTTGTGTTGGTTATGGTCTCTGTTATTGAAGCATCAGACAGTTTGCTAGAACATCCTTGGGGCTGCCTGATATTAGCATGACCTCTTTAAACTACTCCAATTCCCAAGCATTTGAGTCTGCACATCCTCACATCCTTTTGTCCACATCCCTTCTGGCTCTCCTATACCTCAAAAGCACTATTCGGACAGGATTAGTTTTACGTGGGGACGTGGGGGTAAAGTAATTATTACAAGCTTCTCTGTGATTTTAGTCCCGTCCGAATGCGCCATCTTGGTAATCATTACGGACAATGTCAGTAAAGATTACGGCACCGTTTACCTTCTGTAAAAAGGTCGGAAAAATTACCTCAGGTAATACTAATCCCGTCCGAATAGGCCCGCTGTAAATATGTACGGTAAAATTCCGTCATTTCCTGTTTAAAAGTAGTTTTTGGCGCGTTTTACAAGCATGGAGGTTACTGTGGTGCATAAAGCGAGTTACCCCTCCCCCTTCTGCTAGTGTTACTGAGATGTCTTGTCCCGTGCGAATTGGCCAATTAATATTACAGACGTCCTGAGGTAAAATTGCATTACTCCACGTCCCCACGTAAAACTAATCCCGTCCGAATAGTGCTTTAGTTGATTCAGGAGCTCTGCCTATGCGCTATAGTTGGAAGGATTCTATCATCAACAGAATTTGAGCAATGGGGTTTAGCAATGTGTCCTAGAGTTGCCACCATGACCGGCACCAACATCCACAGCTTCTTGCAGCTTCCTCGTCAACTGAGGACTTTGACATAGTCTATTCAGACTCAGTGGGCCTTTTTACACCCATCACTACCTGTGTTTTCTCTGATCCGAAAGCTATCTGATTTGTTAAAACTGTTCCATTTACATCAGGCCACATAAATGCGTCTCTCGGCGAATCGGATATCGATCCGATCTTTCTACTCCCGCCCAAAATGCTAATATATTTTTACCTCAGTTCCTGTGTAATTGAAATGGAACACGTTTTGGTGTATATACTTAAATATATTTTTGTTTCAAGATGTTTTACAAAGCTTTTGTTGGAAGCTTTCATCGCCCCAAAAAGCAATAAGTGTCTGCTTGTCGTCCATGCTATTTGTTTCTGGCGCGATGCACGACTCGCGACTTGGGAGGAGTATAGCGCTGACGTACAGTATGTGGCTTGGACAACCACATGCATTTACACCTGTCCAGTTTCATCTGAAATGTGTCCCAGACCACCTCCTGTAGGGGTTTGAGCGATCGGATTTATATCCGTCTCGAAACCGTTTCAGAGGGCATTTATACCTGGTCTTTTTACCATCGGATAGCTATCGGATCACAGAAAACGCATGAAGTGACCAGGTGTAAAAACCCCCAGTGTCTCCAATTACACAGAGTACATGATAGATGTTGACATAAATGGGTATATAAGGAATTCTGCAGGTTCCTCTGACTCTGTAGGCATAATACAGGCGCCTCTAGGAGTCTGCAAAGCATCTAGCTAGCATTGTAACCTTAAGTATTACTGCAGTACCACTGATGGATCATCCCCGAAATTAACGAACAGCAAAAAAAAAAAAAAAAAGTCTGAGAATGACCCCGCGAGAGAAACGGAACACAGAATGACTCGATTTTTTTGTAAAGGCCACGTGGCTTTAATGAGCTGGTCACAGGCCCCGTCAGCGCTTTTTAAAATTTCCATCACATGCTCGCTGACTTTGCACTTCGCCATCTCTCACACTCCTGCTCTATCACTCTCTTGTGTGCTGTGCATCTCTGAAATATTTTTCATCTTCTATCAAAGCCTTCAGCAGATCTGCAAGAGATGCAGATGCACATCCGGAAAAATGTATTAAATCTAAATTATTTATCCAAGAAATATTAAAAGGGGTCGCAATTAAAAATGGGATGACGGGAAAACAAAAGACTGTCCTAAACATGATGAAATAACAAAAAAAAAACATCAAATGGCTTAGAAACATTAAAAAAATTTGTCAAAAAAAAAAATCAATAATTATACAGAATTTTCTGTTTTGTTGTTTTTTTTTTTTTGTTTTGTTTATTTTTCCACTTATTTTTGTATATTTCACCTTATCGTCACTTTCAAAAGGAGACGCAAAAACGATCCTCTCAGCAGCAAAAAAGAGAAGCAATCACCTGGGACTGAATTCTTTCAGGAAGTTTCCTCCCATAAAATACTCTTAACTTTTCCTCTGCGTAGCTTTTTTATTTTTATTTTACTCTTTATAGCTCCTTAACTCCTCCTGCTGAACACAGGTTTAAGTTACTATTTGCTGTTTGACTTTCTTCACCTTCTGAGCTGCTTACAGTAGCTGCTTAGCTCTTGCTCTTTTCTGCTTTTTTTTCTTCCTCTTTTCTAGCTTCTTTACTTTTCCTCTTATTTAGCTTTCACCTTTTTTTGCTTTTGCCGTTTCTGCTACGTCTCTCTTTCTCCGTCGTCGTCTTCTTACTCCTCGCATGTTAATTTTGTTGAGCTTTTATTTACTCCTGATCCTCGATAATGAACAAACAGAATGAAGGAGGCTGTTTTTGAGTCGCGCTAATTTCCATGATAAAGCTGATTTTCTGATTAGCGCGAGCAGATGGAGGGGATTTGGGGTTAAAGCCGAGGAGAGATGGGATTATCTCCGACTCGCTGAGGATTTCTGGGTTTCTTCTTCTTGTTGTTTTTTTTTAACAATGTGCAGTGGAGGATATTCACTTTTGCTCCACTGTTCTTCTCCTTCTCTCACTTCACTTAAACATTAAGAGGTGTGTGTGTGTGTGTAATACAGAGGCTGAGTGGGGTCACTTATTTTAAATGGAAATGAAAATAATGTGTCACTTTTGGACATCGATGGAGCAATAATATCTCTCTCTAAAACAAAAAGTGTGTTTTTGTGTGTATTAATGTAGATTCACCTTAGAAGAGGATTAATATTCATGTTTTACACTCAGCATCCTCATTTACATAATCCCGCTGTGTGTGTGTGTGTGTGTGTGTGTGTGTGTGTGTGTGTGTGTGTGTGTGTGTGTGTGTGTGTGCGTGCGTGCGTGCGCGTGTGTGAGTGCGTTTGTGTGTGCGTGTGTGTGTGAAGATTAACACCTTTTTTATTTCCTCTTATTCATTCTTCATCACTATGTTTGTGAATTCCATCTCTCTCTCTCTTTCTCTCTCTCTTTCTCTCGCTCTCTCACAGGTGCCGTCTATCTGGAAGGTGGCTTAGAAGAGGCCAAGCAGCTGTTTGGCCGACTGCTGTTCAATAGTGAGGTGTGTGTGTGTGTGTCTTTCTTTTGAGTCCTCAGTATTTAACTAGCCAAGTATAAATGTACATGAGTACAGGAGTATACAGATAGACACATTGCTGTACTCATCTGTGTGTGTGTGTGTGTGTGTGTGTGTGTGTGTGTGTGTGTG